>NC_057804.1:614899597-614902984 GCF_018294505.1 Triticum aestivum | reverse complement strand
CTTGCCTGGCACTTCTGAAGATAACATTGAGTCTTCATCAGTGTCAACGATCACATCATCGGTATCACGTCTACCGAGAGGGGACAAATACCGGCAACACAGAAGGGAACACAATCAATGCAATGCACAATATGATGCATGATCATGACATGGCAAAATGAATGTGTTATGAGCTAATGCAACTAGCAATAGATTAAATGAAGTTGGTTTGAATACAAGATTCAAATTCAAACTCCATATGTGATTATTTAAATGCCCTTTAATTGATTTGTGCTAAACAGCAGCTATAAGTTGTTCTAACATGCATGAAAATGGTACAGATGGATTCCTTGAATTTTTCTGATAATTTTTCATATATAAATTATTTAATTTGGAGTTACGGTTGAATTTCTATGATTTTTAGAAGTTTATACAATTTTCTGGAATTTATAAATTATTTCCTAATTTATTTTAATTCCAGAAAGGAATTATTACGTCAGCATGACCTTATCCTGACGTCATCAGGTCAACAGGGCGGGTCCAGGTCAAACCTGACGTGTGGGGGCCACACGTCAGTGGCACAGGGCTAGTTAGTGTCAATGACAGGTGGGGCCGGGTCAAAGGCCACGTCAGCGCGGTCAAAGCTGACGCGTGGGGCCACTGTGATTAATTTAAGCTAAACAGAAAATAAACTAAGATTAGTTAAGGCGTGGGGCCTAGGTGTCAGTGACACGATGCGGTGTTTAGTGGCTAATGAAGCCAGCCCCGTCAGCAAGTGACGCCGGCGACCACGGCGACGGCGAGACCTCGCCGGAGTTGCTCGGAACGGCGCTACAGCCCGCGGCTGGTCGCGCTGAGGGCACCAAGAGGGAGCCCGTGCTCCCGCGCATCTAGGGGCGCACGTAGCTGGGCACAGGGAGGCCGGGGTCGACGGCGGCGACCACTTAGGCGGCGGCCGGAGCTACGGCAACGACGGGTTAGGCGATGCAGGGCGCCAGGGGAGGCGTTGGTGAGTGCTATGTGCTCCTGGGACTGTGGTGAGCACGACGGTGGGCTCGAGAACGAGCTGCGGTGGCTGTGGCCACGGCCACGCCATGGCCGGCGGCGAGAAACTCTCGGCCGCGGTGGGAGATGGGGCTAGGGGGCGAGAACGAAGGGGGCGAGCACAGGAGAGGCAGCGGAGGCTCACAGCGGATCCATTCA
Organism: Triticum aestivum; assembly: GCF_018294505.1. NCBI lineage: Eukaryota > Viridiplantae > Streptophyta > Magnoliopsida > Poales > Poaceae > Triticum > Triticum aestivum. Next base: position 614,901,802 of record NC_057804.1, on the reverse strand, counting down.
AGGCGGAGACGAGGCCGGGGATGGTCCGGAGCCGGCGAATTTGACGAAGATGGCCGGCGGTCCCGAGGTTGAAGAAGGCATCGAGGGCGGTGTTGTGGCACGTCCGGGGCCTCGTGGCTCGTTGAGGAGGTAGAGGGAGGACCGGCGGAGCTTCCTGGGGCGTCGGTGAGCCATGGGGTGGCCGGTAGCCACGGTGGCTCTCGTCAGTGGCGGCGGCTCCGTTCGGTCGCGGGAGGGGAAACAGAGGAGCGAGGGGGAGGGAGGTCCAGAGGCGAGGGAGAAGTGAGAGGGGGTCGGGGCTGCGTGGCGTCGCGGGAGGGACCAGGGAAGGAGGAGGCAGCCAGGCAGGGAGGAGGTGGCCTCCTCGGCCGCGCGCGTGCGAGCACGCAGCTGCTCCCACTGGCAAGAGGAAGACGACAGGGGGGGGAGTAGCGGTGGCGGGCTGGGCCGCGCTGGGCCGGTCCTGTTGGGCCACCAGGTGGGCTTCACAGGTAAGTCCTTCTCTCTTTTATTTCTGTTCTGTTTCTCTTTTCTATTTCTGCAATTTGTTTTTGGATTTGATTTAAATATCAAATCACTTTATAAAATCCTGGAAATAATTATGGGTGCTTTCTGAATTATTTCAGTGACCTTTAACAATTTCCAACATTTATTTGAACATTTAAATTATTTATAGTATTTAAATGCCCAAAGTCAAATACAATATGGTTTATTCAAAAAAATCCAAAATGTCTTGGAAAAATACCTATCATCTCTGGATATGGTTTTCACCCTTTTCCAGTAATCATGAACATTTTTGCAAACCATTTTGGGTTCTGTGAAAATATTTTGAAGTTGAACCTATTTGCAATGCTTTGGTGCTAGGGCTTGGTCATCCCCATTTCAAATTTCATACAAATTAAACATGTTGCACACATGAAGCTAGCCTAGAGCATTACCAGAAGCTAGGGATGTGACAACTCACCCCCACTAAACAAGAATCTCGTCTCGAGATTCAAGTGTAGGGTAAGGTGAAGGGGAAACGCAAACTAGTATAATCTTCACGATCCAGGGTGCACTTCAGTTGAATGTTGATTCATTCACCATCATTGCCTTGAAGTCTTGCCTTGAAAAACCCTGTCAACATGACATGGAGGGAAGAAGGAGACTCTAGAAGGGTCGATCTTCTCGAAGATCGAACAACTCACGGAAAGAGACATAGGACCATCTCTCGGGTTGAGACACGAGATACACATCAAGAGGGGTGGAAAGAGATGGATGACGAAGGTGCACTAGGTAGACAATAATTTCACGCTTAAGAAGGTGGTAAACAATTGTCAACGTAGAGAGGAGTTGAGTTGCCATGATACCACGACGAAACATCCTGGAGGAGGGTGATTCGTAGAGTATTATCTTAAGTGGCAAAAAGAATTACCTTTGATATAGAGATCGTTGAGACTCTCTATATCAGCCGAAGGCAAATCACAGCAATCGATTGGCGGGGGTCGGTAGAATGGCATACTCGGACTTGGATGATGTGGATTACCTTGTTGAAGACAACGTAATGGATGATTTTGCTTATCATCGGAAATGGAAGAGATCCATGGTAGAATGGCACATTGGCGGTGCAAGCTGGGAACAAAATGCAAATGCTGGGAATGATTCTGGTAACTGGGGAAGAACCCAACAAAAGAGAGTGAATTCACTGTTTGAAAAGGTCATAGCATTTGCCGAGGAAACTGAGAGGAATCCCAGTTAGAGATGATGATAACACGTAGCGCTTGTGCGTGCTCTCAAGAACTTGAGCATTTCCATAATCATCAAGGTTTTATCAACATCCGTGTCAAGGGTCCGGTAACACAACTTACTACCATGATGAATGGTGATGGAGGATGCAGATGCAAAGGAGGATAACACTTTCTCAGATTTCACCTTAGCGAGGCCAAGGGGACGAAATCTGGATGATCGACCGAAAGACATTTAGCACTCCGCTTCTAATGTTCTCCTTGATGTGCTAGCGTAACCCATTCATAGATATGGTTTGATATCTAGAACATCAAGTAAAAGGTCGGACTTCGGGATCTCAAAATCCATAGGGGCAACTAGGGAGTAAATCCTACGAAATCCCTATGGGGAGGTGGCCAACTTCATCAATCAAGATATTATAATAACAGGTCTTCCGGCTGGGTGTGTTGGCCACGACATCCACTTTACCGGTTATCGCGC
>NC_057804.1:614897348-614899587 GCF_018294505.1 Triticum aestivum | reverse complement strand
TAAACCATTTTAATAAATTCTGTAGTTTATTATGTGGTTTGCTAAAATATATACAAAGCCACTCACAAACTTCCAGAATTATTTGGAGTCATATTTAATATATATTAAATATAAATCCAAAGAAAATAGTTATTGGATTAATTCAAATGGCCAAAATAAATATCTCTGTGACTCCAAAAATATTGGTTTAAATTTTACCTCTCACCAATATTTCCATGGAATAACAGGAACATTTTCTTGGACTCATTTGAGAAGATTTAATTGTTGGTTGTTTTTAGAGGTTTCTGAGGCTTTGAAAATTCCTCAATTCAATTTCATTTGAATTTAAACATGATGCTCACATGAGGCTAACCTAGAGCAATGCCTGAAGCTAGGGATGTGACAACTCACCCCCACTAAACAAGAATCTCGTCTCGAGATTCAAGCGTAGGGTAAGGTGAAGGGGAACGCAACTAGTACAATCTTCACGATCCAGGTTGCACTTCAGTTGAACATTGATTCGATCACCATCATTGTCTTGAAGTCTTGCTCTGAGAACTCCAACTAACATAACAACGAGAGGGGAAGGGGACTCTAGAAGGACTGATCTTTTCGAAGATCGAACAACTCAGGATTAACTCACGGAATGAGACATAGGACCATCTCTCGGGTTGAGACACGAGATACACATCAAGAGGGGTGGAAAAAAACGGATGACGAAGGTTCACTAGGTGGACAACAATTCCACACTTAATAAGGTGGTAATCGGTTGTCAACGTAGCGAGGAGTTGAGTTGCCATGATACCACAACGAGACACCTTCGGAACCGTGACTCGTAGATATCTCCCCTTAAGTGGCAAAAGAATTACCTTTGATTCAGAGATCATTGAAACTCTTTATACCAACTTAAGGCAAATCATAATCGATCATTTAGAGGGGTTCGATAGAATGGCATACTCAAACTTGGATGATGTGGATTACCTTGTTGAAGACAACGTAATGGATGAATTTTGCTTATCACCGGAAATGGAAGAGACCCATGGTAGAATGGCACATTGGCTGTGCAAGCTGGGAACAAAATGCAAATGCTGGGAATGATTCTGGTAACTGGGGAAGAACCCAACAATAGAGAGTGAATTCACTGTTGAAGTGGTTATAGCATAACCGAGGAAATCTGGGGCAATCCCAGCTAGTGCCGATGATAAGACGTAGCGCTTGTGCGTGCTCTCAAGAACTTGAGCATTTCCACAATCATCACGGTTTTATCAACAACCGCGTCAAGGGTGCTGACAACACAACATACTACCATGATGAATAGCGATGGACGATGCAGATGCGAAGGAGGATAACACTTTCTCAGATTTCACCTTAGCGAGGCCAAGCAAATAAAATCTAGATGATCGACTGAGAGACATTTAGCACTCCGCTTCTAATGTTCTCCTTGATGTGCTAGTATAACCCATTCATAGATATGGTTTGATATCTAAAACATCAAGTAAAAGGTCGGACTTCGGGAACACAAAAATCCATAGGGGCAACTAGGGAGTAAATCCTACGAAATCCCTAGGGGGGGAGTGGCCAACTTCTTCAATCAAGATACTACAATAATAGGTCTTCCGGCTGGGTGTGTTGGCCATGACATCCACTTTATCGGTTATTGCGAGACCAATATTATAGTTCTTGGGAAATGTTCCAAACCATCATATCTGCCTGAGATTCAGATCTGGTTGGTGTCAGGATATTCCAGACTCATCGAGTCTAGGAAGAAAAACGAAAGTTTGCAACACAAATCGACGAGATGACGTTGCGGGATTCTCGGGAGATGAACTACGATAGCAAGCTCCAAAACATGAGCTGGTTCTGCTACAAACATGTGAACACGCTGTCCCAGACAAACATGACCACGTGGTAGTCTTATAATAAAACACTACCGAGTTCTGGTTGGGAACCATAATCGAGGATATGGAAGTCTTGTGCATGACCTAGGATTAGCACATCAACTCCTTTTCCGTGAACAAAACAATCAGTGGCTTGGTGTGCTAGGGTATACATATGGAATGGAGGTTGCAAGTCTCCGAACCACAGAATTCTTCGCACGTGTGCATGACTGATTTAGAATGGTTCCAAGAAAACAACATTGACTTTCTCGAATCCACGGCGGCAACTTGCATCAGATGCACATGAATTAAAGGAAGTCACTACCTTCATCCAAACATATGCTTCATGAGCTAGCATGAACAAATGCTCTCAAAAATTTCCA
>NC_057804.1:614890944-614897338 GCF_018294505.1 Triticum aestivum | reverse complement strand
CACTCCGCTTCTAATGTTCTCCTTGATGTGCTAGCGTAACCCATTCATAGATATGGTTTGATATCTAGAACATCAAGTAAAAGGTCGGACTTCGGGATCTCAAAATCCATAGGGGCAACTAGGGAGTAAATCCTACGAAATCCCTATGGGGAGGTGGCCAACTTCATCAATCAAGATATTATAATAACAGGTCTTCCGGCTGGGTGTGTTGGCCACGACATCCACTTTACCGGTTATCGCGCGACCAATATTATAATTCTTGGGAAATATTCCAACCATCATATCTGCCTGAGATTCAGATCTGGTTGGTGTCAGGATATTCCAGACTCATCGAGTCTAGGAAGAAAAACGGAAGTTTGCAACACAAATTGACGAGATGACGTTGCGGGATTCTCGGGAGATGAACTACGATAGCAAGCTCCAAAACATGAGCTGGTTCTGCTACAAACATGTGAACACGTTGTCCCAGACAAGCATGCCCACCTGGTAGTCTTACAATAAAACACTACCAAGTTCTGGTTGGGAACCATCAGCGAGGATATCGAAGTTCTTTCATAAGTCCGGATTAGCTCTTATGAAGGAACTCCTTCTCCTTGAACAAATCAACCAGTGGCTTGGCGTGCTAGGATATACTTATGGAATGAAGATGATCAGTCTAACAGACCACAGAATTCTTCGCACGTGCATGACCGACTTGGGATGATTCCAAAGGAGCAAAAACAAACTTTCTCGAATTCACGACGGCAACTTACATAAAAATGCACGTGAATCAAAGGAAGTCACTCCTTTCATCAAACAAGTACTTCATGAGCTAGCATGAAGAAAATGCTTTCGAAAGTTTCCAACACTAACTTAATGTTCAACAACATCATGGAGGAAATAAGGATGTTGTCAATGGACTCAACAACAACTCATCGGAATTTCCATATCACTGGACTTCCACCATCGTGTGAACACGGTGATAGCATTGTTCAGACCCAAAAGATATAATGGTGTATGCTCGAGGAAAATCCACGAGTAAGACAGCATTACGAACATCGTTGGTTCTGATTTGATTTGACGATAGCCCATACTTAAATCAAAGGTTTGGCTAAGATAATAGATCCAACAATTGTTCACAAGGACCAATTGATGAAGATACCATCTTTCTTCAACACACACACACACACACACACAAAGATATCCCTTAACATGAACTAAGTCAGGCAAGCTTTTATCTTCCAATTCTCCAAGTTGTTGTCTAGCTTAACCAACTAGCTCAGGGATATCCAACACAGATTCTTGGAGAAAGGGTGGTTCACAAGAAACCAACTTGATCACGAGCTCAACATAACGGTCAGGTGACGACCTGGTAATACTTCCGAGAAGATCTTCGGAAATCACGAACCACCGATATGTTACTAAGCTCGAGAACAATCTTGCTTTTCAGGGCAAGATGATATGATCAAATGAGCGAGGACTTGACAAAATCCTAACTCATCAATCAAAGAGTGCACCAGGAAATAAGGACTAGGTAGCACGATCAATCATAGAATGGTGATTCAATAACCAACATACTAAGAATAAGATTATTGTCCATTAACTACCAAGCAATGGGGTTGCTAGGAGTATTGAGTTCACACATCATGATTCACTTGTCGGCACTCCGGCTGCAACAACACGGAACCGAGGAATGAAAAAGGATGGCGAGAAGTATCACTATGTCAAGAATTCACAAAAGGTGGTGCAATTCTCATGAAATTCCTGTCATAAAGAAGGTAATACTTCAGGGTAGAGCAGACCAAAAGCTGGATTGGCATTTGATCTGCGGAATACAACTACTTTGACCCAATCCTAGATATGGATGAGGTACTGGCGTTTGTTTCTCCTATTCATTCTAAAATAGAATGGCTTGGCGGACCACAAGGGTAATAGGCATCGACAAACGAATGCACGCATACTCTTGACTATCAATTGATAGGCGAGGGTCGAAAACAACTAAGATGGGACAACTCAAAAGAACATATGATTTTCTGAGTTGTGGATGCATGGATTAGCATGTCGAACGAAGTTCAACATATTTCTTCCGGATAACCCATGCAGAAAGGTAGAACTGGCAGAGTCACGATTTATGAATGGAGAACTCATCAAGAATAATCCTGTTGTGATATTTCAGTTCAACGAGGAACTTCTGCCATAAGTAGTTCATGGTATTTGGAAGAAGAAGATACCACGGACTTCAAGGACTATCGCAAAGGTTACTAATATCCTAAAGGCACTAGCAATTACTATCAACATGAAGTAGGTAGAGTGAATCTCGGGTTCAGAACCCAGGAGTAGAATACCTACTACTAAGTAGCATCACGGGATGCTTTCGAGAATGATGGCCAGAATCATCACACTGGGAACACAAATCATGACTAAATTACTAGATGATCCCCTAAGACACCTAGGGTCATAATAATATCTCCAACATATATGTCAAGGTAACGGAGTACCTCAACTCACTGATTAGTGTGGTTAATCTGGCCCATGGGAACATTGAAACGGGAAGAAAGGATTTGCAAATGCATCAGACTATTTAGAAACCTGGAACGACTCGGACAGCATAACGGCTGTAAATGCTCAGAAAAGACTTGAGACATTCACAAAAATGGTGGCATAACCACTCAGAAGCACAATATCAAGGTTTCGAGATCAACAATTAACATATGGAGGTAGTAGGAACTGAACTCAAGCTTAAATCCAACAATCTTATAAGTCTACGGATTAGTAACACGTGATCCTGATGGGAAGAAGAGATAGCCTAGTTCTTAATCCCCGTAGAAGAGAAGACGATGACTCAGATCAGAAGGCATAAGGTATAAGGAGTAGAAAGAGCCTTACGTTCCATCCCACAATCAATTCCCTTATATAACTAAAGAATTTCTAGACTCAACTTCGACCATTTTGGCTTGGTAATCCTACAGGCAGTCAAGCTCTGATACCAATGCTGTCAGGACCCCGACTCGATGTCACATCGATCTAGCCGGTAACACCTCATATCACTTTGCGGCCTCACGCACGGTATTCCCACAGTGTCGCCTTACCTTTGCCCGGGACCGTTTGCGCCTTTTGGCTCACGTATATGATAGTGTCGCTAGCATCCATATGATAAAGAGCCCGGGCTGACATGACTAGTCGTAAACCCAAAGTGGCACAGACTTAGAGGGACAGGCATCCATGACCCAGCTCCGAACGTGTCGGTCATCAGCGAGCGAATCCAGGCTGTAGCACTGGGCTAGCAGGACTCCGGTGAACCGGGCTGTAGCGGGCTAACAGGACTCCGGTATTCATCGCGTGACATTTCCCCGAAGGGACAGACACAGGAACGAAGAAGGACACATGCCGGCCAGCCTAAGTGTTCCGGAGCAGTAGCAAGCTACCATGGCTCAGTGGAAACACTAGGAGACATTTCCCGGTAAGAGAGGCTACTAAGGATAAACAACTAGATAGTCAGATCCCACACATACTAAGCATTTCAACAACATACACGCAATATGCTCGATATGTGCAGATACAACATGGCATCACAACATGACTCTACAACTCAAGTAATTTAATCAATAGGCTCAGAGGAGCGAGATATTACAAACATGGGTCTTATGACCCAACAATCAGAGCATACAAGGCAAAGCACATGCGGAAGCTTAACATATCTGAGTACAGACATCTATAAATGAAAAAGGCTGAGAAGCCTGACTATCTACCAATCCTGCCGAGGCACAAGATCGTAGCTGAGGTAACAAGCTAAACGTCGAAGTCCACCTGGAACTACTAGTGAGACTGAAGTCTCTCTGCAAAAACATAAAATAGGCAAACGTGAGTACAAATGTACCCAGCAAGACTTACATCAGGACTAACTACATATGCATCATTTTCAACAAGGGGATGGTGGGGTTTAACTGCAGCAAGCCAGCTTTGACTCGGTGGCTATCCTAAACTACGACTGCAAGCGACTCTTTTGAGGTGGCGCACACGAGTCCACATATTCATCATATCAATACACCACTATGGAACCGCTCCCGTCTCCCTACGAGAACGCCATCCATAGCACTCACGCTTATCTTGCGTATTTTAGAGTATCCACTTTCACTTGTCTATGAACTGATATAAGCAACCCAGAAGTCCTTTTCCGCGGACACGGCTATTCGAATAGATCATATTAACCCTGTAGGGGTGTACTTCTTCACACACGCTCTCACCACTTACCGTCGTTTACACGACATGTACTCGGCAACCTTCAAGCGGAAGCCCAACGTGGGTGTCGGCCACGACCTACCTAACCACCTAAGTCTCTAGTCCAGGTTTATCGCCTATTCGGGTTCCATCCATGAGGAGATCCGGCCGGAGTTTCGCTCACAGCCCCAAACAATGTGAACAGGGTTCCCGAGACACCAAACGGGCGCCCGGTACACCGTGCCACGTGCCTACCGCATCACAGCCCACCCCTACGGTCAGCGCTACGCACGGCCTCCAGCATACTACAAACACCAGAAACTACTTGCAACTCCTGGACAGAGGACAAGGGTGATCAAGAAGCCGAGAGGGTCCATTGGTTTCGGGCCCAATGCGTGGTAGTAGCTGAATCATGGATCACAAACACAGAACTCAGTTCCTGAGGACAGCTGCAATGAGACAACCCACCATGTACTCCTACATGGCCTCTCACCTCTACCTTTACCAAATCGTGTTCACACACTTATCTCACACACAGTAGGACATGTTCACACGCCTCTGATTCATCCCCGATGAATCAGACCTGACTCAACTCTAAGCAGTAGCAGGCATGACAAACAAACATGAATGAGTAGGCACAACAGGGCTCAAACAACTCCTACTCATGCTAGTGGGTTTCATCTAATTACTGTGGAATGACAGGTCATGCAGAGGATAAAGGGGTTCAGCTACCGCAGCAAGTAACAGATGAATCGATGTTGTCCTAATGCAGTAAAAGAGAGCAGGAGCGAGAGAGTGGGATTTTATCGGAATGAACAAGGGGGTTTTGCTTGCCTGGCACTTCTGAAGATAACATTGAATCTTCATCAGTGTCAACGATCACATCATCGGTATCACGTCTACCGAGAGGGGACAAATACCGGCAACACAGAAGGGAACACAATCAATGCAATGCACAATATGATGCATGATCATGACATGGCAAAATGAATGTGTTATGAGCTAATGCAACTAGCAATAGATTAAATGAAGTTGGTTTGAATACAAGATTCAAATTCAAACTCCATATGTGATTATTAAATGCCCTTTAATTGATTTGTGCTAAACAGCAGCTATAAGTTGTTCTAACATGCATGAAAATGGTACAGATGGATTCCTTGAATTTTTCTGATAATTTTTCATATATAAATTATCTAATTTGGAGTTACGGTTGAATTTCTATGATTTTTAGAAGTTTATACAATTTTCTGGAATTTATAAATTATTTCCTAATTTATTTTAATTCCAGAAAGGAATTATTGCGTCAGCATGACCTTATCCTGACGTCATCAGGTCAACAGGGCGGGTCCAGGTCAAACCTGACGTGTGGGGGCCACACGTCAGTGGCACAGGGCTAGTTAGTGTCAATGACAGGTGGGGCCGGGTCAAAGGCCACGTCAGCGCGGTCAAAGCTGACGCGTGGGGCCACTGTGATTAATTTAAGCTAAACAGAAAATAAACTAAGATTAGTTAAGGCGTGGGGCCTAGGTGTCAGTGACACGGTGCGGTGTTTAGTGGCTAATGAAGCCAGCCCCGTCAGCAAGTGACGCCGGCGACCACGGCGACGGCGAGACCTCGCCGGAGTTGCTCGGAACAGCGCTACAGCCCGCGGCTGGTCGCGCTGAGGGCACCAAGAGGGAGCCCGTGCTCCCGCGCATCTAGGGGCGCACGTAGCTGGGCACAGGGAGGCCGGGGTCGACGGCGGCGACCACTTAGGCGGCGGCCGGAGCTACGGCAACAACGGGTTAGGCGATGCAGGGCGCCAGGGGAGGCGTTGGTGAGTGCTATGTGCTCCTGGGACTGTGGTGAGCATGACGGTGGGCTCGAGAACGAGCTGCGGTGGCTGTGGCCACGGCCACGCCATGGCCGGCGGCGAGAAACTCTCGGCCGCGGTGGGAGATGGGGCTAGGGGGCGAGAACGGAGGGGGCGAGCACAGGAGAGGCAGCGGAGGCTCACAGCGGATCCATTCGAGGCGGAGACGAGGCCGGGGATGGTCCGGAGCCGGCGAATTTGACGAAGATGGCCGGCGGTCCCGAGGTTGAAGAAGGCATCGAGGGCGGTGTTGTGGCACGTCCGGGGCCTCGTGGCTCGTTGAGGAGGTAGAGGGAGGACCGGCGGAGCTTCCTGGGGCGTCGGTGAGCCGTGGGGTGGCCGGTA
>NC_057804.1:614889853-614890934 GCF_018294505.1 Triticum aestivum | reverse complement strand
CGTCATCATGACCTCATAGTGACGTCAGCAGGTCAACGGGCGGTCCAGGTCAAACCTGACGTGTGGGGTCCACACGTCAGTGACACAGGGGCTAATCCCGCGTTGACTCGGGCTTTGACCCGCTACGAGGCCCGCTGTCAGTGTCACAGGGTTAGTTAGCAGGGTCATTAGCCCCTAATGACGACGCCACGTCAGCACGCCGGAGACCAGCCGACGGCGACCACAGAACACGGCGGGGCACGCCGGACTTGCGCTAGAGGCGTCAGTTTGGCGCGCTGAGGGCACCAGGGGATGGCCCTTGCTCCCGCGCATCCAGAGGACCGAGTGGGAGGTCGTGGGGTCGCCGGAACTCATGCCGGCGACGAGCTTTGGCGGCGATGGTGTTTGGTGGTGCTCGGGCGCGTCGCTACGGTGCATCAGTGAGCAAATGGAGAGGCTGGGCAGCACCTGCTAGACATGGGGAGCACTAAGAGCAGCTCAGTGAGGCCAGGGGAGCACGGAGGCTATGCGTGCAGCAGCAATGGCGGACGGTGGCTTCGGTGCTCGTGGGGAACGGCGCTACGGCACGGAGGGGAGCATGCTGAGTTAGGGGAGAGGGTCAGTGACTCACGGCGATGACGAGGGGACGCTCGGCGAGGTCGGGGACGGTCCGGAGCCGGCGAATTTGACGAAGATGGCCGGCGGTCCCGAGGTTGAAGAAGGCATCGAGGGCGGTGTTGTGGCACGTCCGGGGCCTCGTGGCTCGTTGAGGAGGTAGAGGGAGGACCGGCGGAGCTTCCCGGGGCATCGATGAGCCGTGGGGTGGCCGGTAGCCACGGTGGCTCTCGTCGGTGGCGGCGGCTCCGTTCGGTCGCGGGAGGGGAAACAGAGGAGCGAGGGGGAGGGAGGTCCAGAGAGCGAGGGGGAAGTGAGAGGGGGTCGGGGCTGCGTGGCGTCGCGGGAGGGACCAGGGAAGGAGGAGGCAGCCAGGCAGGGAGGAGGTGGCCTCCTCGGCCGCGCGCGTGCGAGCACGCAGCTGCTCCCACTGGCAAGAGGAAGACGACAGGGGGGGAGTAGCGGTGGCGGGCTGGGCCGCGCTGGG
>NC_057804.1:614867330-614889843 GCF_018294505.1 Triticum aestivum | reverse complement strand
CTGGGCCGGTCCTGTTGGGCCACCAGGTGGGCTTCACAGGTAAGTCCTTCTCTCTTTTATTTCTGTTCTGTTTCTCTTTTCTATTTCTGCAATTTGTTTTTGGATTTGATTTAAATATCAAATCACTTTATAAAATCCTGGAAATAATTATGGGTGCTTTCTGAATTATTTCAGTGACCTTTAACAATTTCCAACATTTATTTGAACATTTAAATTATTTATAGTATTTAAATGCCCAAAGTCAAATACAATATGGTTTATTCAAAAAAATCCAAAATGTCTTGGAAAAATACCCATCATCTCTGGATATGGTTTTCACCCTTTTCCAGTAATCATGAACATTTTTGCAAACCAATTTGGGTTCTGTGAAAATATTTTGAAGTTGAACCTATTTGCAATGCTTTGGTGCTAGGGCTTGGTCATCCCCATTTCAAATTTCATACAAATTAAACATGTTGCACACATGAAGCTAGCCTAGAGCATTACCAGAAGCTAGGGATGTGACATTGCTAGAGTGACAGAAGCTTAAATCCTAGTTTATGCGTTGCTTCATAAGGGGCTAATTTGGATCCACATGTTTCATGCTATGGTTAGGTTTACCTTAATTCTTCTTTCATAGTTGCGGATGCTTGCTATGGGGGTTAATCGTAAGTGGGATGCTTGTCCAAGGAAGGGCAGTACCCAAGCACCGGTCCACCCACATATCAAATTATCAAAGTAACGAACACGAAACATATGAGCATGATGAAAACTAGCTTGACGATAATTCCCATGTGTCCTCGGGAGCGCTTTCCTTTATATAAGAGTTTGTCCAGGCTTATCCTTTGCTACAAAAAGGATTGGGCCACCTTGCTGCACCTTGTTTACTTTTGTTACTTGTTACCCGTTACAAATTACCTTATCATAAAACTATCTGTTACTGATAATTTCAGTGCTTGCAGAGAATACCTTACTGAAAACTGCTTGTCATCTCCTTCTGCTCCTTGTTGGGTTCGACACTCTTACTTATCAAAAGGACTATGATAGATCCCCTATACTTGTGGGTCATCAAGACTCTTTTCTGGCGTCGTTGCCGGGGAGTGAAGCGCCTTTGGTAGGTGGAATTTGGTAAGGAAAATTTTTATATAGTGTGCTGAAATTTACTATCACTTGTCACTATGGAAAATAATCCTTTGAGGGGTTTGTGCATGTTATCTTCACCCCGACCAGTAGAGCAAAGAGTTGCTCCTCAACCTACTTAACCTACTTAAAATGTTTACTTTGAAATTCCTTTGGTTATGATAGAGAAACTGCTAGCTAATCCTTTAACAGGAGATGGAACATTACACCCAATACGCACCTAATCTATGTGGATGAAGTTTGTGGATTATTTAAGCTTGCCGGTATGCCCGAGGATGTTATCAAGAAGAAGGTGTTCCCTTTATCTTCGAAGGGAAAGGCATTGACATGGTTTAGGCTATGTGATAATATTGTATCATGGAACTACAACCGATTGAAATTGAAATTTCATCAGAAGTTTTATCCTAGGCATCTGGTTCATTGTGATCATAATTATGTATATAATTTTTGGCGAAGGAGAAAGTATCGCTCAAGATTGGGGGAGGCTTAAGTCAATGTTATATTCATGCCCCAATCATGAGCTCTGAAGAGAAATTATTATTCAAAATTTTTATGCTCGGCTTTCTCTCAATAATCGTTGCATGATCGATACTTCTTGTACTGGCTCTTTTATGATGAAGACTATTGAATTCAGATGGGATTTATTAGAAAGAATTAAACACAACTCTGAAGATTTGGAACTCGATGAAGGTAAGGAGTCAAGTATAACACCTAAGTTTGATTGTGTTAAATCTTTTATGGATACCGATGCTTTTCATGAATTTAGCACTAAATATGGACTTGACTCTAAGATAGTAGCTTCTTTTTGTGAATCATTTGCTACTCATGTTGATCTCCCTAAGGAGAAGTGGTTTAAATATCATCCTCCCATTGAAGTAAAAGTAGTTGAACCTATTAAAGTTGAAGAAAAGACTATCACTTATAATGTTGATCCTATTGTTCCTACTGCTTATATTGAGAAACCACCTTTCCCTGTAAGAATAAAGGATCATGTTAAAGCTTCAACTATGGTCAACAAAAGTAATATTAGAACATCCAAACCCTCTGAGAAAATTACCCTTTACCTTTTATTGATCAAATGCTAGAAATATTATCCAAACATACACATTTTTGCTTTCTAGACGATTATTCTTGTTTATCTCAAATACCTGTGTCAAAAGAGGACCAGGATAAGACCACTTTACTTTCCCTTTCAGTACCTTTGCTTACTGACATATGCCTTTTGGTTTATGTAATGCACCTTCTACCTTTCAAAGATTTATGACTGCTATATTCTCTGACTTCTGTGAAAAGATTGTTGAGGTTTTCATGGATGTTTTCTCCGTGTATGGAACTTCTTTTGATGATTGCTTAAGCAACTTTGATCGAGTTTTGAAGAGATGTGAAGAAACTAATCTTGTCTTGAATTGGGAGAAGTGAAACTTTATGGTTAATGAAGGTATTGTCTTGGGGCATAAAATTTCTGAAAGAGGTATTGAAGTTGATAAAGGTAAAGTTGATGCTATTGAAAAGATGTCGTGTCCCAAGGACATCAAAGGTATAAGAAGTTTCGTTGGTCATGCCGGTTTTTATAGGAGGTTCATTAAAGACTTCTAAAAAATTCCCAGGCCTCTGACTAATCTCTTACAAAAAGATGTTCCTTTTGTCTTTGATGATGATTGTGTAGAAGCATTTGAAATACTTAAGAAAGCCTTGATTTCTGCACCTATTGTTCAGCCACCTGATTGGAATTTACCCTTTGAAATTATGTGTAATGCTAGTGATTATGCTGTAGGTGCTATTTAGGACAAAGAGTTGATAAGAAATTAAATGTTATCCAATATGCTAGTAAAACTCTAGATAGTGCCCAGAGAAATTATGCTACTACTGAAAAATAATTTTTAGCAGTTGTTGTATTTGCTTGTGATAAGTCCAGACCTTATATTGTTGATTCTAAAGTAACTGTTCACACTGATCATGCTGCTATTAAATATCTTATGGAAAAGAAAGATGCTAAACCTAGACTTGTTAGATGGGTTCTCTTGCTACAAGAATTTGATTTGCATATTATTGATAGAAAAGGAGCCGAGAACCCCATTGCAGACAACTTGTCTAGGTTAGAGAATGTTCTTGATGACCCACTATCCATTGATGATATCTTTCCTGATGAACAATTAGCTGTAATAAATGCTTCTCGTACTGCTCCATGGTATGCTGATTATGCTAATTACATTGTTGCTAAATATATACCACCTGGTTTCACATACCAGCAAAAGAAAAAGTTTTTCTATGATTTAAGACATTACTTCTGGGATGACCCACACCTTTATAAAGAAGGAGTGGATGGTGTTATTAGACGTTGTGTACCTGAGCATGAAGAGGAATAGATCATATGCAAGTGTCACTCCGAGGCTTATGGAGGACACCACGCTGGAGATAGAACTACACATAAGGTATTGCAATCCGGTTTTTATTGGCCTACTCTTTTCAAAGATGCCCGTAATTTGTCTTGTCTTGTCATGAATGTTAGAGAATTGGTAATATTAGTAGACGTCAAGAAATGCCTATGAACTATTCACTTGTTATTCCACCATTTGATGTTTGGGGCTTTGATTATATGGGACCTTTTCCTTCTCTACTTGGTATACACATATTTTAGTTGTTGTTGATTACTTTACTAAGTGGGTAGAAGCTATTCCAACTAGTAGTGCTGACCATAACACCTCTATTAAGATGCTTAAAGAAGTTATTTTCCGAGGTTTGGAGTCCCAAGATACTTAATGACTGATGGTGGTTCACATTTATTCATGGTGCTTTTCGTAAAATTCTTGCTAAGTATGATGTTAATCATAGAATTGCATCTCCATACCACCCACAGTCTAGTGGTCAAGTAGAACTGACTAATAGGGAGATTAAATTAATTTTGCAAAAGACTATTAATAGATCTAGGAAGAATTGGTCCAAAAAACTTGATGATGCATTATGGCCCTATAGAAGTGCATATAAAAATCCTATGGGTATGTCTCCGTATAAAATGGTTTATGGAAAAGCATGTCACTTACCTCTCGAACTAGAACATAAGGCATATTGGGCCATTAAAGAGCTCAATTATGATTTCAAACTTGCCGGTGAGAAGAGACTATTTGACATTAGCTCATTTGATGAGTGGAGAACCTAGGCCTATGAGAATGCCAAATTGTTTAAAGAAAAAGTTAAAAGATGGCATGACAAAATGATAGAAAAGCGTGAGTTTAATGTAGGTGATTATATTTTGTTATACAACTCTCGTTTAAGATTTTTTTGCAAGAAAACTCCTCTCTAAATGTAAAGGTCCTTATGTTATCGAGGAGGTCTATCGTTCCGGTGCCATAAAAATCAACAACTTTGAAGGCACAAATCCAAAGGTGGTGAATGATATGTCTCCAACGTATTATAAGTTTTGATTGTTCCACACTATTATATTATCCATCTAGGATGTCTTATATGCATTTATATGTTATTTTATATGATTTTGGGAGTAACCTATTAACCTAGAGCCCAGTGCCAGTTTCTGTTTTTTTCCTTGTTTTTGAATTTTGCAGAAAAGGAATACCAAACAGAGTCCAATTGACGTGCCAATTTTTGATGATTTTCTATGGACCAAAAGAAGCCCCTGGAGTGAAAAAGTTGGGCCAGAAGAGTCCCGGGCTGCCCATGAGGGTGGGAGTCCCGCCCCCTACCTCGTGGACAGCCCGGAGACCCCCTGACTTGTTTCCGACGCCAAAAATTCCTATAAACACTGAAACCTCGAGAAAATAACCTAGGTCAGGAGTTCCGCCGCTGCAAGCCTCTATAGCCACCAAAAACCAATCAGGACCCTGTTCCGGCACCCTGCCGGAGGGGAGATCCCTCACCGGTGGCCATCTTCATCATCTCGGCACTCTCCATGACAAGGAGGGAGTAGTTCACCCTCGGGGCTGAGGGTATGTACCAGTAGCTATGTGTTTGATCTCTCTCTCTCTCTCTCTCGTGTTCTTGAGGTGGTACGATCTTGATGTATCACGAGCTTTGCTATTATAGTTGGATCTTATGATATTTCTCCCCCTCTACTCTCTTGTAATGGATTGAGTTTTCCCTTTGAAGTTATCTTATCGGATTGAGTCTTTAAGGATTTGAGAACACTTGATGTATGTCTTGCATGTGCTTATCTGTGGTGACATTGGGATATTCACGTGATCTACTTGATGTATGTTTTGGTGATCAACTTGCGGGTTCAGTGACCTTGTGAACTTATGCATAGGGGTTGGCACACGTTTTTGTCTTGACTCTCCGGTAGAAACTTTGGGGCACCCTTTGAAGTACTTTGTGTTGGTTTGAATAGATGAATCTGAGATTGTGTGATGCATATGTATAATCATACTCATGGATACTTGAGGTGACATTGGAGTATCTAGGTGACATTAGGGTTTTGGTTGATTCGTGTCTTAAGGTGTTATTCTAGTACGAACTGAATAGCATCGTGTTATTTTACTACAGACCCTTGAATAGATCGATCAGAAAGGATAACTTTGAGGTGGTTTCGTACCCTACAATAATCTCTTCGTTTGTTCTCCGCTATTAGTGACTTTGGAGTGACTCTTTGTTGCATGTGAGGGATAGTTATATGATCCAATTATGTTATTATTGTTGAGAGAACTTGCACTAGTGAAAGTATGAACCCCAGGCCTTGTTTCCTAGCATTGCAATACTGTTTACGCTCAGTTTTACCACTTGTTACCTTGCTGTTTTTATATTTTCAGATTACAAATACTCATATCTACCATCCATATTGCACTTGTATCACCATCTCTTCGCCGAACTAGTGCACCTATACAATTCACCATTGTATTGGGTGTGTTGGGCACATAAGAGACTCTTTGTTATTTGGTTGCAGGGTTGTTTGAGAGAGACCATCTTCATCCTACACCTCCCACGGATTGATAAACCTCAGGTCATCCACTTGAGGCAAATTTGCTACTGTCCTACAAACCTTTGCACTTGAAGGCCCAACAACGTCTACAAGGAGAAGGTTGCGTAGCAGACATCAAGCTATTTCCTGGCGCCGTTGCCGAGGAGGTGAGTGCTTGAAGGTATATCTTTAGATCTTGCAATCAAATCTTTTAGTTTCTTGTTTTATCACTGGTTTAGTTTATAAAAAAAACTACAAAAAATGGAATTAAGGGTGCCTCATTTGATTCATCTTTTTAATGTCTTTCGTGAAAATGATGGGAAGGAAAATTGTGCTCAAGTACTAGAAGAAGAATTACATAGAATGCTTTGCCTAAAATATGTGAATGATGAGCATGATTGCGATGTTATTAATATGAATTCCTTGGATATCCATGAAGCTAATGATATGCAAAGCCACAAGCTTCGGGAAGCTATGTTTGACGAAGATGATATTTTTTGTCCCCAAGTTTTGATGAGCAAATTTATTATGATGAAAGCATGCCTCCTATTTATGATGATTATTGTGATGACACCTATGCTATAAAGAATAAACATAACCATGAAACTTGTCATCATCATTTTAATTTTCCATTGGATCATGCCTCACATGATAGTTATTTTGTTGAGTTTGCTCCCACTACTATTTCGAATGAGAAGAATTTTGCTTATGTGGAGAGTAATAAAAATTCTATGTTTATGCATCATGAAAAGAATGGTTTATGTGATGGTTATATTGCTGAATTCATTCATGATGCTACTGAAAATTATTATGAGGGGGGAACATATGCTTGTAGGAATTGCAATAATATCAAGTTTCCTCTCTATGTGCTTAAATTTTTGAAGATATTCTTGTTTTGCGTTCCTATGGTAGTTGATTATTGTTCCCATAAGTTGTTTGCTCACAAAATCGCTATGCATAGGAAGTGGGTTAGACTTAAATGTGCTAGTCATATTCTTCACGATGCTCTCTTTATGTTTCAATTCTTATCTTTTATGTGAGCATCATTGAAATCATCATGCCTAGCTAGGGGCGTTAAACGTTAGCTCTTGTTGGGAGGCAACCCAATTTTATTTTTGTTTCTGTTTAGTAATAAATAATTCATCTAGCCTCTTCTTAGATGTGTTTTTATGTTTTAATTAGTGTTTGTGCCAAGTAGAACCTTTGGGAAGACTTGGGTGAAGTCTTTATGATCTTGCTGTGAAAAACAGAAACTTTATCGCTCACGAGATTAGCTGCCATTTTTTGATGGAGAGAGATTTTAGGTTGATTCTTTTTAAGATGATTAACATACAAATTAATCAGGTCCACCAATTTATTTCAGAATTTTTGGAGTTCCAGAAGTATACGTTTGATACAGATTACTATAGACTGTTCTGTTTTTGACAGATTCTGTTTTCTATGTGCTGTTTGCTTATTTTGATGAATCTATGAGTAGTATCGGAGGGTATGAACCATAGATAAGTTGGAATAAAGTAGATATTACACCAATATGAATTTATAATGAGTTCACAACATTACTTAAGTGGTGGTTTTATTTTCTTATACTAACGGAGCTTATGAGTTTTCTGTTGAGTTTTGTGTTGTGAAGTTTTCAAGTTTTGGGTAAAGATTCGATGGACTATGGAATAAGGAGTGGCAAGAGACTAAGCTTGGGGATGCCAAAGGCACCCAAGGTAATATTCAAGGACAACCAAGAGCCTAAGCTTGGGGATGCCCCGGATGGCATCCCCTCTTTCGTCTTCGTTCATCGGTAACTTTACTTGGAGCTATATTTTTATTCACCACATGATATGTGTTTTTCTTGGAGCATCATTTTATTTTCTTTTGTTTTTGTTGCTGTTTGAATAAAATACCAGGATATGTTAGAGAGTCTTCACATAGATTCACAATTATTTGACTACTCATTGATCTTCACTTATATCTTTTGGAGTAGTTTGTCGTTTGTTCTTGTGCTTCACTTATATCTTTTAGAGAACGACGGTGGTTTTATTTTGAAGAAATAGATGAACTGTCATGCTTCACTTATATCGTTTTGAGAGTCTTAAACAGCACGGTAATTTGCTTTGGTTATGAATTTAGTCCTAATATGATGGGCATCCAAGAGGGATATAATAAAAACTTTCATATAAAGTGCATTGAATACTATGAGAAGTTTGATTCCTTATGATTGTTTTGAGATATGAAGATGCTGATATTAGAGTCATGCTAGTTGAGTAGTTCTGAATTTGAGAGATACTTGTGTTAAAGTTTGTGATTCCCGTAGCATGCACGTATGGTGAACCGTTATGTGATGAAGTCGGAGCATGATTTATTTATTGATTGTCTTTCTTATGAGTGGCGGTCGGGGACGAGCGATGGTCTTTTCCTACCAATCTATCCCCCTAGGAGCATGCGCGTAGTACTTCGTTTCGATAAATAATAGATTTTTTGCAATAAGTATGTGAGTTTTTATGACTAATGTTGAGTCCATGGATTGTACGCACTCTCACCCTTCCGCCATTGCTAGCCTCTCTAATACCGCGCGCCTTTCGCCAGTATCATACACCCACCATATTCCATCCTCAAAACAGCCACCATACCTACCTATTATGGCATTTCCATAGCCATTTCGAGATATATTGCCATGCAACTTTCCACCGTTCCGTTTATTATGACACGCTTCATCATTGTCATATTGCTTTGCATGATCATGTAGTTGACATCGTATTTGTGGCAAAGCCACCATTATAATTCTTTCATACATGTCACTCTTGATTCATTGCATATCCCGGTACACCACCGGAGGCATTCACATAGAGTCATATTTTGTTCTAAGTATCGATTTGTAATTCATGAGTTGTAAGTAAATAAAAGTGTGATGATCATCATTATTAGAGCATTGTCCCAGTGAGGAAAGGATGATGGAGACTATGATTCCCCCACAAGTCGGGATGAGACTCCGGACGAAAAATAAAAAAATAAAAAGAGAAAAAAAGAGGTCATAAAAAAGGAGAAGGCCCAAAAAAAATGAGAGAAAAAGAGAGAAGTGGAAATGCTACTATCCTTTTACCATACTTGTGCTTCAAAGTAGCACCATGATTTTCATGATAGAGTGTCTCGTATGTTGTCACTTTCATATACTAGTGGGAATTTTACATTATAGAACTTGGCTTGTATATTCCAATGATGGGCTTCCTCAAAATGCCCTAGGTCTTTCTGAGCAAGCAAGTTGGATGCACACCCACTTAGTTTGTTTTGTTGAGCTTTCATACACTTATAGCTCTAGTGCATCCGTTGCATGGCAATCCCTACTCACTCACATTGATATCTATTGATGGGCATCTCCATGGCCGTTGATACGCCTAGTTGATGTGAGACTATCTTATCCTTTTTGTCTTCTCCACAACCACCATTCTATTTCACCTATAGTGCTATGTCCACGGCTCACACTCATGTATTGCGTGAAGATTGAAAAAGTTTGAGAACATCAAAAGTATGAAACAATTGCTTGGCTTGTCATCGGGGTTGTGCATGATTTAAATGTTTTGTGTGATGAAGATACAGCATAGCCAGACTATATGATTTTGTAGGGATAACTTTCTTTGGCCATGTTATTTTGAGAAGACATGATTGCTTGGTTAGTATGCTTGAAGTATTATTATTTTTATGTCAATATTAAACTTTTGTCTTGAATCTTATGGATCTAAATATTCTTGCCACAATAAAGAAGATTACATTGATAAATATGTTAGGTAACATTCCACATCAAAAATTCTGTTTTTATCATTTAGCTACTCGAGGACGAGCAGGAATTAAGCTTGGGGATGCTTGATACGTCTCCAACGTATCTATAATTTTTGATTGTTCCATGCTATTATATCATCCATCTAGGATGTCTTATATGCATTTATATGCTATTTTATATGATTTTTGGGACTAACCTATTAACCTAGAGCCTAGTGCCAGTTTCTATTTTTTCATTGTTTTTGAGTTTTGTAGAAAAGGAATACCAAACGGAGTCCAACTGACGTGCCAACTTTTGATGATTTTTTATGGACCAAAAGAAGCCCCTGGAGTGAAAAAGTTGGGCCAGAAGAGTCACGGGCTGCCCACGAGGGTGGGGGCGCGCCCCCTGCCTCGTGGACATCCCGGAGACCCCCCTGACTTGTTCCCGACACCAAAAATTCCTATAAATACTGAAAGCTCCAGAAAATAACCTAGATCGAGAGTTTCGCCGTCGCATGCCTCTATAGCCACCAAAACCAATCGGGACCCTGTTCGACACCCTGCCAGAGGGGGGATCCCTCACCGGTGGCCATCTTCATCATCCCGGCGCTCTCCATGATGATGAGGGAGTAGTTCACCCTCGAGGCTGAGGGTATGTACCAGTAGCTATGTGTTGATCTCTCTCTCTCTCTCTCTCTCTCGTGTCCTTGTGGTGGTATGATCTTGATGTATCGCGAGCTTTTCTATTATAGTTGGATCTTATGATGTTTGTCCCCCTCTACTCTCTTGTAATGGATTGAGTTTTCCCTTTGAAGTTATTTTATCGGATTGAGTCTTTAAGTATTTGAGAACACTTGATGTATGTATTGCATGTGCTTATCTGTGGTGACATTGGGATATTCACATGATCTACTTGATGTATGTTTTGGTGATCAACTTGCGGGTTCAGTGACCTTGTGAACTTATGCATAGGGGTTGGCACACGTTTTCGTCTTGACTCTGCGGTAGAAACTTTGGGGCACTCTTTGAAGTACTTTGTGTTGGTTTGAATAGATGAATCTGAGATTGTGTGATGCATATCGTATAATCATACCCACGGATACTTGAGATGACATTGGAGTATCTAGGTGACATTAGGGTTCTGGTTGATTTGTGTCTTAAGGTGTTATTCTAGTACGAACCCTATGATAGATCGAACGGAAAGAATAGCTTCGTGTTATTTTACTACGGACTCTTGAATAGATCGATCAAAAAGGATAACTTTGAGGTGGTTTCGTACCCTACAATAATCTCTTCGTTTGTTCTCCACTATTAGTGACTTTGGAGTGACTCTTTGTTGCATGTGTAGGGATAGTTATATGATCCAATTATGTTATTATTGTTGAGAGAACTTGCACTAGTGAAAGTATGAACCCTAGGCCTTGTTTCCTAGCATTGCAATACCATTTACGCTCACTTTTACCACTTGTTACCTTGCTGTTTTTATATTTTCAGATTACAAATACTCATATCTACCATCCATATTGCACTTGTATCACCATCTCTTCGCTGAACTAGTGCACCTATACAATTTACCATTGTATTGGGTGTGTTGGGGACACAAGAGACTCTTTGTTATTTGGTTGCAGGGTTGTTTGAGAGAGACCATCTTCATCCTACACATCCCACGGATTGATAAACCTTAGGTCATCCACTCAAGGGCAATTTTCTACTGTCCTACAAACCTGTGCACTTGGAGGCCCAGCAACGTCTACAAGGAGAAGGTTGCATAGTAGACATTAGTGAACGGTCAAAAAATCAAGCATTATATCTCAGGTAATCCCATAAATGTTGAAACTAATGTTATTGACACCGTAAACCCGGAGGAGTACATAAGGGGCACTTTCCAGAACATTTCAGACTCTGAAAAGGAATAGGTATGTGGTACGGTAAGTAAACCGACTCCAAAACAGTTATAACAACAATTTTTCTCCGTTTTGGAATACTTAAGAAAATAGGAAAGTAAGAAGTAGTCCGGAAAGGACACGAGGCATCAACGAGGGTGGAGGGCGCGCCCCCCTGCCTCATGGACACCTCGTGTGCCCTCCGAACTCCATTTTCTTGCACAATATTTCTTTTGGTTGGTAAAAATTCATTATATAATTTCCCGAAGGTTTTGATCATCGTACCACGACAAAACCCTCTGTTTTTGTCTTGAGTTGTCTCTGTCGCACATTAGAGCAATATGTCTCCCCCCTCCTCCAACATTGTGGGCGACGATGCTTGGCTAATGAAGATAGAGATGGAGCAAGAAGAAATTAGGGAAATCAAGGAAGGTGGCAAGATCAAAGAGGTTGCAAAGGAGCAAGTCCCAATAATAGAAGAATAAGGCTTCTCTCAACCTTACTATAATCATCTCACCCCAACTAAGATTGAAGCTTTCAAGATGATTGAGCTAACTTGCATACAAAACAAGTATCTCACACGTGAAAATATTTTGCTGTAAGAGCATATCACCGCACTCAAGAGCATTATATGTAAATTGGAGGATCTCTTACGCTTGATGTGCGACACCCCATCATCAACAACTCCATCATCACCACCTCCAAAGAAAGAAACATAAATACATGAGTATGGGCACTCTCCTTGGCAACTGCCAAGCTTGGGGGAGGTTCCCCGGTATCGTATCACCATTACACTACTATCTTTAATGTTTTTCTTAGTTCGATCCTTTTGGTTATATCTTGATCTAGTAGAATAAAGTTTAGTATGATCTAGCTTTGAGTTTTTGTGCTGATCCTTATCTATGTAATCGAATCCCTGAGCTATATATAATAAAGATTAGTTTTGAGTCGAGGGCTTGGTTATCTTGCTATGATCTTGAGGGAATAAAAGAAAAAAGAATAAAAAGAAATGAAAAGATCATGTTGATCTTATGGAGAGTGATGACTTCACATATAAAGAGTATGATGAATAAAAGTTGTTGAGAGTTGACAAACATAGTTTTGGTCATCATTGCAATTAATAGGAAGTAATAAAGAAAGAGAGGTTTTCATATATAAATACACTACCTTGGACATCTTTTATTATTGTGAGCACTCATTAAAATATGACATGCTAAAAAGTTGATGTTGGACAAGGAAGACAACGTAATGTGTTATGTTTTCTTATATTCGAAATGAATTATATTGTCATGGATCATCCAACATGTTGAGCTTGACTTTCCCCCTCATGCTAGCCAAATTCTTTGCACCAAGTAGAGATACTACTTGTGCTTCCAAATATCCTTAAACCCAGTTTTGCCAGGAGAGTCCACCATATCTACCTATGGTTTGAGTAAGATCCTTCAAGTAAGTTGTCATTGCTGCAAGCAATAAAAATTGCTCTCTAAATATGTATGATCTATTAGTGTGGAGAAAATAAGCTTTATACGAGCTTGTGATATGGAAGAAATAAAAGTGATAGACTGCATAATAAAGGTCCCTATCACAAGTGTCAATATAAAGTGACATTCTTTTGCGTTAAGATTTTGTGCATCCAACCATAAAAGCACATGACAACCTCTGCTTCCCTCTGCATAGGGCTTGTCTTTTATTTTTGTCTTATACCTTATACAAGAGTCATGGTGATCTTCACATTTCCTTTTCACACTTTATCCTTTGGCAAGCACTATGTGTTGGAAAGATCCTGATATATATATCCAATTGGATGTGGGTTTTCATAAAGCATTATTGTTGACGTTACCCTTGAGGTAAAAGGTTGGGAAGCAAAACTATAAGCCCCTATCTTTCTCTATGTCCGATTAAAACTTCAGACCCATAAATATTGCGTGAGTGTTAGCAATTGTGAAAGACTAAATGATAGTTGAGTATGTGGACTTGCTGAAAAGCTCTTATATTGACTCTTTCCGATGTTATGATAAATTGCAATTGCTTCAATGACTAAGATTATAGTTTGTTAGTTTTCAATGAAGTTTCTGATTCATACTTTATATTGTGAATAGATTGTTACTTCCCCCTCATGCAGACGTTATGAATGTTTGACAAGCTCAATATGATGACTACTTGTTAGTTTAGTGTGCCATGCTTTACGTCTTAGAATCGGGGCTTGAAACATGTTTTGAACGCCATGGAACATATGGGATGTTACAAGAGCTGAAATTGGTATTTTAGACTCATGCCGTGTGAAAGACCGTGGATGTCGCTGATACGTCTCCGTCGTATCTATAATTTTTTATTGTTCCCTGCCAATATTCTTTAACTTTCATATACTTTTGGCAACTTTTTATACTATTTTTGGGACTAACATATTGATCCAGTGCCCAGTGCCAGTTCCTGTTTGTTACATGTTTTATGTTTCGTAGAAACCCAATATCAAACGGAATCCAAACGGGATAAAAACGGACGGAGAATTATTTTGGAATATTTGGGATTTTCCGGACGAAGAATCGACGCGAAACGGTGTCCGAGGTGGCCACGAGACAGGGGGCGCGCCCACCCCCTGGGCATGCCTGGCACCCTCGTGGGCCACCCGTAGGGCGGTTGATGCTCTTCTTTTGCCGCAAGAAAGATAATTTTATGAAAGAATCTGGGCGAGGATTCACCCCAATCGCAGTTACGGATCTCCAGATATAAAAGAAATGGTGAAGGGGCAAAATCTGGGAATGCAGAAACAGAGAGATAGATCCAATCTCGGAGGGGCTCTCGCCCTTCCCAAGCCATGAGATCCAAGGACCAGAGGGGAAACCCTTCTCCCATCCAGGGAGGAGGTCAAGGAAGAAGAAGAAGAAGGGGGCCTCTCTCCCCCTTGCTTCCGGTGGTGTCGGAGCGCTACTGGGGGCCATCATCATCACCGCGATCTTCACCAACACCTCCATCATCTTCACCAACATCTCCATCACCTTCCCCTTCTATATCCAGTGGTCCACTCTCCCGCAACCCGCTGTACCCTCTACTTGAACATGGTGCTTTATGCTTCATATTATTATCCAATGATGTGTTGCCATCCTATGATGTCTGAGTAGATTTCCGTTGTCTATCGGTGATTGATGAATTGCTATGATTGGTTTCAGTTGCATGTTTTATTATTGGTGCTGTCCTATGGTGCTTTCCGTGTCGCACAAGCGTGAGGGATCCCCGCTGTAGGGTTTGCAATATGTTCATGATTTGCTTATGGTGGGTGGCGTGAGTGACAGAAGCACAGACCCGAGTAAGTAGGTTGTTTACGTATGGGATAAAAGGGGACTTCATGCTTTAATGCTACGGTTGGGTTTTACCTTAATGAATCTTTAGTAGTTGCGGATGCTTGCTAGAGTTCCAATCATAAGTGCATATGATCCAAGTAGAGAAAGTATGTTAGCTTATGCCTCTCCCTCAAATAGAATTGCAATAGTGATTACCGGTCTAGTAACATAGTCAATTGCCTAGGGACAATTCCACAACTCCTACCACCACTTTTCCACACTTGCTATATTTACTTTATTGCTTCTTTATCTAAATAGCCCCTAGTTTATATTTACGTGTTCTTTATTATCTTGCAAACCTATCCAACAACACCTACAAAGTACCTCTAGTTTCATACTTGTTCTAGGTAAAGCGAACGTCAAGCGTGCGTAGAGTCGTATCAGTGGCCGATAGGACTTGAGAGAGTATTTGTTCTACCTTTAGCTCCTCGTTGGGTTCGACACTCTTACTTATCGAAAGAGGCTACAACTATCCCCTACACTTGTGGGTTATCAAGACCTTTTTCTGGTGCCGTTGCCGGGGAGTCATAGTGTGGGGTGAATATTCTCGTGTGTGCTTGTTTGCTTTATCACTAAGTAATTTTTATTTGCTGTTCTAAGTTGTTCTCTATCTTTAACTATGGATATGGAACACGAAATACCAAAAAAATTAGGTGTACTTGCTACTCATGGAGATGGGGAACCTCCTAAAACCCTCGATGCTCGTTATGTTCAAGATATTATGTACTACTTTAATAATCATGAGAAAAGCCCATTCAATTACGTAATGGGAGTAACGTTGGATCAACGTGAATACTTTAGGGATTACGCTTGACACAAAAAGGGAAACTATTACGGGATCAAATTCATATATTACATTGGTATGCTCGTCAACTATGCGTGATACATGATTATACTTGTTGCTCTAGGATGAAGGCTCCACACCTTCCCTTTTCATGCAAATTCAATGATAATGAAACCTTAGATTCTTATGCTAATGGTAGATATGATTACTATGATGTGGAACAGATAGAAGAATTTGTTGCTTTTTATGGGCGCTTATGAGGTTTTTCTTGAACTGAAATTGTAGGGTATGGACCCCACAGTAATTTTATTGCTCTCAAAAAAAGGTTACAAATGTACACAACTTACAAGGTCTAACAGACCCAAAAAAGGAAAAAAGAGGGAGGACAACAAACTCAGCTCAAGGAGGCAAAGAGGACATCCATCTAAGCAGATCCTCCTTGAACTTAGGTTTAATTCTATGAACCAAGAGGGTAATTTCTAGAATAAAAGAAGACCTCCATCGACGAAAAGAGGGAGAAATATTCCTAAAAACCCTATCATTCCTAACATTCCAGATGTTCCAACATGCTAGGAAAACCACTTCAGAGAAGAAAGGCTTAGCAAAATCCCTTCTAGCATGATAGGCAATGGCAATCATATCATCTCCAGCCATCCAATTGATTTGAAGATAATTCCAGACCCTACAACTGAAATTACATTGAAAGAATAGATGATCTCTATCCTCCTTGGTTTGTGTTGGACATAGAACACAGAAGTTTGAATCAGATACATTCCATTGCCTTCTCTCCAGCATATCCTGAGTGCTCAGCCGATCCATAATCAGCATCCAAGCAAAGAACTTGATTCTCATAGTGCAGCAGCTAACCCACACCCAGGACAAGAGTGGATTGGACACAATGTGTTTATGCAATAATGAATAGTATTTCTTGGCAGAATATCCCTTGCCATCCTCTTTCCACACCCATGTATCATTAAGCTGAGGATCATGGTTTGAGAGCAACAACAGGTTTTGCAAGGACTGTAGCTCTCCAAAGGCTCTCTCAGAGAGGGGTAAACGGAATAAGGAGGTGAGCTCAGTCGAATCAAAAACCTCAGCAGCAGAGATAAGTGGATCAATGACAAATGAAAAGAGCCTAGCAAACCTCTGCTCAAGAGGAGTATTAGTGTCCCCCAAAGACCAAGAATCAGACCAAAATAGGACAGTGTCACCCCTATTAACATGCACTGCACTGACCATCCTGAACTTATCCATTAACTTGCAAATATCTCTCCACCAGAAAGAGCCACAAATGATAGTAGCATGAGGAGCCCTACCATGGTAGTAAGTATTCCAGATGAGTTGAACCCAGGGCACATCAACTTTATTGTAGAATTTGCTAGCATGTTTAAGGAGCAGAGCCTCATTCTGCAGCTTCGGATTCAAAATACCGAAGCCACCTTTGTTCTTTGGTCTACAAACCAAACCCCAAGAAGCCAGAGACTGACCAGAATCATGTCCATACTTCCTCCATAGACATTGCCTCTGAATTCTTTCAAGCTGCTTTAAAATACCAGGAGGCAAGTCCAGATTGCACAAGAAAAAAATAGGCACAGAGGAAAGGGCAGAGATCAGGTACTGCAGTCGTCCTCCATGAGCAAGGAAGGAAGAGCTAACAGAAAGCTTCCTTTCCATACTATCAACCAGGGGCATTAAGTCCAAGATCTTAGGTTTTGTAATTCCCACAGGAAGCCCAAGATAAGTAAAAGGAAGGGTGCCAACCACACAACCAAATATAGCAGCAAGTCTGGCAATCTCCACTGAATCCACATTAATAGGAATTATGGAAGACTTATGATAGTTAACATGCAATCCAATGGACTTGGAGAAAAGAAGGAGCATTTTCTTCAAGGAGAGCAATTGAGATTCCTCAGCAGGCATAATAATGAGGGTGTCATCAGCATACTAGATAATTGGGTATTCCTTATCATGGCATGGAATAGGAAGCTGTAAAAGTCCTTTATGATGCATATCATTGACCACTGATTGCAACAGATCTGCAGCAATGGCAAACAGAAGTGGAGAAAGAGGGTCACCCTGTCTAACTCCTTTTTTACAAGCAAATTGCTTCCCAGGAACTCCATTAAGCAGAACAGAAGATGTTCCAGAAGACAAAAACTATTTAACCCAGGAAATCCACTTATCATTAAAACCCTTGTGCCTCAAAATTTGGAAAATGGCCTCATGTTCAATATAATCAAAAGCTTTCTCAAAATCCAGCTTTAGAATGACAATGGGCCTCTTTGACTGATGACATTGGTGCAAATATTCCAAGGTCCAAGCAACACAGTCTTGAATGGTTCTGGATTTCATAAAACCATATTGGTTTTTATGCAAACATCTTATGATATCTTGCTGCAGCCTATTAGCAGCCATCTTAGAAAGAAACTTCACCCCCATACCAGAAAGAGAGATAGTCCTAAAATCATTAACAGACTCAGGAGATCTCTTCTTAGGAACCAGGGTGGTATAAGAATAATTGATGTTCTCTAGATTCACAGACCCCTCATGAAAAGCAGAAGCCAACTCATAGAAATCCTTACTGATTATTGACCAACATTTTAAAAAAAATAGTCCATTAAAGCCATCTGTCCCAGGAGACTTATCAATGGGCATGTTCTTAACAGTATTATCCATCTCCTCCTTGGAAAACATCTTAGTGAGGGAGTCAAGGCCCTCAACTCTGTGTATGATGGAGTAAAGATCAAAACATATTTCAATACCATGACTAGTACCCATCCTGTTTTTGAAATTTTACCAGAGAGCAACAGCCATTTGCTCATGATCAGAGACAATTGAACCATCCTCCAACCGCAGAGAAGCAATGGAGTTATGCCTAAACCTTTCATAAGCCATAGCATGAAAGAATTTAGTGTTCTCCTCACCCACTTTAATAGATCTTATAGTGCACCTCTTCTTCCAATACAGAAATTGAAGGTGCAGAAGATGCTCCAAGTGCAACTTGACCAGAGTACGAAAGTTGAATTCATGCCTATAAAGTGGCCTCAATTCCTCCAAACAATCCAAAATGAGAATCACCCTATTACATTTAGCAATTAATATTTTCATCTTGGAAACATTCATGTGCCAACTCTTAAGATCCCTCCTCAAGGACTTAAATTTGTCAGCAATCTTGGCCAAGATGTTGGTTTTTTTGGAAGCAGAAGACCACGAGGCAGACACACAGTCCATAAAACCCTGCAGCTCCACCCAGTAATTCTCAAAACAAAAAATGTTACATTTAGGGATAGAAGTGTTGATGGACACCACACAAGGCACATGATCTGAAGCAGTCCTGGCCAGAGGCAACACCTGTGTAGAATGATAACAAGTGATCCAGTTTGAGGAAGTGAAAAACCAATCTAGCTGCTCTAGAAGAGGATTATCCTGCATATTCGACCAAGTGTAAGATCTCCCCTTAATAGGTAACTCAAGCAAGCCAAGGTGCCCAATAATCTCATTAAAAATGAAGATATCATTAGCATCGCCACCAGGTAGGTTTCTGTTGTCAGTTGATCGAATGAAATTAAAGTCCCCCAAAACAAGCCAATTTTCAGAGTCAGGGATGGAAAGGTTATAAAGCCAATCCACAAAATCATCCCTAGCCTGGCCACGACATGGCCCATAGACAGTAACCAACGTCCATTGCTCATTGTTATGTTTAGAAGAAAAGTGCACAACAACGCCAAATTGCTTGACCTCAATTAATCTCCCTGTAAGGACAGAGGAGTTCCACAACACAACAATGCCGCCCGAAGCCCCAACAGAAGGGCTATAAGCAAAAGAATCAAAGCGACGAGGGCAAAATTTCCTGACAGTTCTGGAGTCAATGCACTCCATTTTCGTTTCCTACAGACAGATAACAGAGGCCTGACTTTCATCCACTTTGTTACGAACAGCATGCTGACGGTCATCAGAATTTAAGCCCCGAACATTCCAACACATAACACGCCAACTTCTAGTAGACCGAATATTCATTGAACATAGCGTTTACAACTTTAATAGCATGCCCACATAGCAGGCAGCACATAGAGCATTTCAGACATGTAGTAGAGCCAAACAAAAGAAGTTTGCAAAGACAACGAATGCATATGAGTCCCGGAGGCAAAAAATTTAGATAAATCCTACGATAACTAGTCCGGTTATGGGTCGACCACACCCCGCTTGCACAACACGAACTAATCATGGGAGGACTTGTCCTTGGCAGAAGAAGGATCCGCCATAAGCGCATCCATAGAGAGCTTTTCAGCAGAGATACCCAGATCCGCTCCAATTTGCTGAATATGACGAATAGGTGTTGGCGGTGGCACCGAAGGCATACGACTAGCAGAACCATCATCCATCAGGGGCTTGGAACGGGGCTTCTTTTTCTTAGGTTCAGACATAGGCAATGCTTGAAGCACTGGCTTGAAACCATCCCTTTTTGCAGAACTCCAGGTGCAGCGACGCAGTTCAGAGTCCACAACAGGAGGACAACTGCGCTTGGGGGCCTTCTTCTTTTGCAGAGAAGGAGCAGAGAAGGAGATCTGCTCATGCAGGCCTGTGTCATGCTCCAACTCCATCTGGCTGTTAGGAAAAAGATCACGAGCAAGCCCCCTGGGAGGTGGGAGAGCAGACAAAGGGGCGACCATGTTAGCCGAATCATCAGTGATAAAGTCAGAAACCCAATTGACCTTCTCACAGGCTAGAGACCACGATCTCTTGGAAAGGACCAGTGACCCAAAAGAAGATTGCAGAACCGGCTTTGGAACCTGAAGAGTAGAGCAACGCCCCAACAGAGTATCAAAAGTACGTCTCCAGGCCATCTCAGGAGGCAATGGTGGGCCATAAATAACATGTACTCGACCAACAACAAGATTCTGCTGCAGCAACACTGGAGGCTGGTACGGTACAATAGCCAAAGCATCAGGATCAACCAGTGCCTCATGCATCTGAATGACATTTTCATCCACATCCACAGTAGGCTGAATACCAATCTGAAGATCACCCCCAACGAGAACTGGCTCCACTGGTGCAACATCAAGCTGGGCATCCAAAGCAACATTTCCAATATCAACAGGAACTTGCACAATCACCGCTGGGCCTTGCACAATCTCCACATCATGTAAAATAGGATCATCCTGAACTTGACTTACCGACTGGCTAACAGAGCCCGAGAAATCATGCTGGTTAATGACCATAGACTCCTGATCAGGAGCGAGCTCAACTTGCACTGGAACTGATCAGGAGCGAGCTCAACTTGCACTGGAACCTCCTGGGCATCCTGCTCATTGGCGTGCCAACCCTAACCACCACCCTGATTATCATCCATGGGAGGCGGGGGAGGCGGCACATTGTTCCACCCAAGAGCAGGATAAGGCGGAAGAGCAAAGAGATTATCTTCATGGATTAAGTGGCCAGGCAGGGGGTGAGGATTGCCGTCAATAGGCATGGGATCCTCATCTTGTGGCATTTGCTCAGCAAAATTGGCTCCTAGAATATAACACGACGCTGTCCAAGAAACCTTAGCACCACCCAAGGCAGCATAATCAGAAAACACCACGTCCCTAGGAACCAGGATATCCTCAGGAAAGGAGGCAAACACAATAGATCGGACGAGATATGGATCATCACTAATCCAATGATGGAACTGTCCAAAGGTATTAACAGCAGCCCTCAGATTCTCAGTATTACGTAGATCCAGGGGCACACCTAAGAACATCAAACATCCTTCACGAAAACCTTGAACCCCCTGAAAAACCTCTCCATGATCATGTTTCATAAAGCGAACAAATCTATCCTGACCAAGATCTTGAGAAGGTAGTTGAATCAACGCAAAACGTGCGGCAGCATCTCTGACCTCGAACAGACCCACACTAGAAATCCATGGTTGAGCAGAACGGACATGAAAACCCATGTGATTGATAAGCCCAACCACCTGCTCACGCACCTGAGCCATCTGAAGCAAAGGTGGCGCCGGCATAACCTCAGCAATCATGAAGCTCTCGTGCGAACAAACAATGGGCGATGGAGGCGAGACGAAAGTACGAGGAAGGCGATGAACACCTCCATCAATGATGTGATGACCCACCGGCACATAACGCTGCGGATCTAGGGTGAAGTTAGCCATGGGCAGAGGCGATGAAGGAGGCGGGGGCATTGGAGGAGGCGGAGAGGATGGGGTGCACGGAGCGCAAGACTGCGGGCAGGTTAATGGTGATGTGATAGGGCAAGCCAGCAGAGATGGCGGCAGCGCGCGCTTCCCTACGCAAGGAGAGACCAGCCTATCCAAGATAGCAGGACGCTTCCGTTTCCAACATAAACCTTTTTCAATCGCAATATACTCGCAGTCTTTTCTTGAATGAGCGGGATCCCCGCATGCCAAACATCCAACGGTGGAGATGCAGCTGACAGACAGGTGGCCCCCCAAAGAGCAACGAGAACACGTAAGCACTTGGTCCACCATGTCATTGACCATGGCCTCAAAATCATACTGAGCTTTGGGGGGCTAATAGGCCCAACAGGAGAAGGAGTGGGCTCCACAGCAACTGGGCTGCCACACAATGGAGAAAAACTTGGCCTGGGAAGACAGGTGGGCGAAGGGCTAGTGACCACCGAGTCCGAAGAGCCCAACATGGCGGAGGGGCCTAACATGGCATCATTTGAAACATTAGCAAACCCGCCCGAAGAACACGCCGGAGATGGAGCTAGGGGTTCC
>NC_057804.1:614834050-614867102 GCF_018294505.1 Triticum aestivum | reverse complement strand
AGAAGCCAACTCAAGACAGTTCTGAGTAGCCGGATAGCGATACCCCTTGCACACATCATAATTCTGAAATGTGGCGAAGAAAGCCTTTTACGAGTAGGATTAGCAGATCTGATCGCAGACTTGACAGGGGGTTTATGCATAGCCAACAAGCCAAGAGTAGCACGCCGCTTTGAAGGACTAACAAGAATCCATTCAGCATCACACTCTTTTTTCCAGATCAAAAACTCACGCCACCAATTTGGCCCACGATTGCCCCAGAGATGAAAATAACATTTAAACTGAGGGCAAGCGTAAGAACGTGAATCAACAATATGAAAACCAATCTCCTTGCCGGACACCACAAACGAGAAAACCTTGTCCTTGATATATGTCACCAAGAGATCAATTGCTGAACCCCCTAGAGCTGCCTCGAGCGCCACAGCCACAGAATCTTCATCAAGCCGGAAATCATGCCGACTGAAAGAGACTACCAGAACAAAAGGACGGGATCCCTCCAAAGGATAGATCGAAAGACCAGAAGATCTAAAAACCTCATCGGCAAAAGCCACACCACGAGAAAAATCCAGATCCAGGGTTGCACCACCATCCAAACCCATAGAGAATTGGGTCCAAAGAGAGAGGAGGGAAATCCAAATCCAAAGCACGGAAAAGATCCAAAAGTTACCGGAGGAACGGGGAGATTACCGGAGAGAGTCACCGGAGGGTGGGTGGGTGGGTGCTTATGAGGTTGAATCTATGTTTAAAGCATTTGATGATTTTGAGGATTCAATTTATAGACCAGAAAATCTTGCTATACTTAGATATTGCTATGAAAATTATGAATACAATTACAATATTAATGCATTTATTGATAAAGTCTCCGTTGTCCAAGAAG
Source organism: Triticum aestivum (assembly GCF_018294505.1). NCBI lineage: Eukaryota > Viridiplantae > Streptophyta > Magnoliopsida > Poales > Poaceae > Triticum > Triticum aestivum. The sequence continues at coordinate 614,866,228 of NC_057804.1, read as the reverse complement.
AGACTAATATTTTGCAGGAAGCTATGGAAGAATAAATTGATGAAACTGTGAGCTCATTGGATGAAAAAGATGATGAGGAGAGCAAAGAACAAAAGGAGGAAGAGCGGATTGATCACCCATGCCCACCTTCTAATGAGAGTAACTCTTCAACTCATACATTGTTTAATTCCCCTTCGTGCTTACCGAAGGATGATTGCTATGATGATTGCTATGATCCCTTGAATTTGTTTGAAATATCCCTTTTTGATGATGCTTGTTATGCTTGTGGCCAAGATGCCAATATGAATTATGATTATGGAGATGAACTTGCTATAATTCCTTATGTTAAACATGAAATTGTTGCTATCGCACCCACGCATGATAGTCCTAGTATCTTTTTGAATTCTCCAAACTACACTATATCGGAGAAGTTTGTTCTTATTAAGGATTATATTGATGGGTTGCCTTTTACCGTTGCACATGATGATTTTGATAGATATAATATGCATGTGCTTGCTGCTCCTACTTGCAATTATTATGAGAGAGGAACTACATCTCCGCCTCTTTATGTTTCCAACACAACAGAATTGCAAGAAACTGCTTATACTATGCATTGGCCTTTACTTGGTGTGCATGAATTGTTCTTTTATGACATGCCAATGCATAGGAGGAGAGTTAGACTTCTTTGTTGCTTGATATATGTTAATTTGTGCTCACTACTAAATTACAAATCATTGTTAATTAAAATTGGCTTTGATATACCTTGGGATCCGGGTGGATTCGTTACTTGAGCACTATATGCCTAGCTTAATGGCTTTAAAGAAAGCGCTGCCAGGGAGACAACCCGGAAGTTTTAGAGAGTCATTTATTTCTGTTGAGTGCTTTCATATAGTTTAAAAAAAGGGGAACCTAAAAAATTTTCACAAAGGAAAGTGAAATTTAGAGAGACAAGCATTGTTGAAGTGGGAGAGCTCCTTGAACTTTGTTCATGCTCACGGAAACTTTGTGAATCTTAATTACAGAAACTTTTCAACAAAAATAATTATCGCTTTGTACAATTCCATTGTATTATAAAAATAATATGCCAAGGTTTGCCTTTAGGATGTTCACAATGCTTGTTGGTTTGTACGGTGCAGGACAGAAACTTTGGCTGTAGAGTGCGATTTTACATTTTTTACTGGAATGTCAAATGGTTCTGATTCTTTTTGCACTGTCTTGCTATACAACTTGGTTTTTTTCCTAATTTTGGTAGAACTTTTGGGGTACCAGAAGTATGGTGGATGTTCAGATTGCTATAGACTGTTCTGTTTTTGATAGATTCTGTTTTTGATGCATAGTTTGCTTGTTTTGATGAATCTATCAATTTATATCAGTGGATTAAGCCATGGCAAAGTTATATTATAGTAGAAACAATGCAAAAACAAAATATGAATTGGTTTGCAACAGTACTTAGAGTAGTGATTTTCTTTATTATACTAACGGACCTTACCGAGTTTTCTGTTAAAGTTTTGTGTGGATGAAGTGTCTAATCAAGGAGGCCTTGATATGAGGAAAATGAAGAGATGCAAGAGCTCAAGCTTGGGGATGCCCGAGGCACCCCAAGTAAATATTCAAGGAGACTCAAGCGTCTAAGCTTGGGGATCCCCATGAAGGTATCCCCTCTTTCTTCAACAAGTATCGGTATGTTTTCGGATTGGTTTCGTTCATGCATTATGTGCAAGTCTTGGAGCGTCTTTTGCATTTAGTTTTCATTTTTCTTTTATGCACCATGCTGGTATGAGATAGTCCTTGGTTTATTTATAGAATGCTCATTGCACTTCACTTAAATCTTTTGAGTGTGGCTTTATAGAATGCTTCATGTGCTTCACTTATATCATTTGAAGTTTGGATTGCCTGTTTCTCTTCACATAGAAAACCACCATTTGTAGAATGCTCTTTTTCTTCACTTATATTTGTTAGAGTGTGGGCATATCTTTTGTAGAAAGAATTAAACTCTCCTGCTTCACTTATATCCATTTAGAGAGATGACATGAATTGGTCGTTCACATGATTAGTCATAAAATCCTACATAAACTTGTAGATCGCTGAATATGATATGTTTGATTCCTTGCAATAGTTTTGCAATATAAAGATGGTGATATTAGAGTCATGCTAGTGGGTGCTTGTGGATTGTAGAGACACTTGTGTTGAGGTTTGCAAGTCATGTATCATGCACGTATGGTAACCATTGTGTGACAAATTTGAAGCATGGGGTGTTTCTTTGATTGTCTTCCTTATGAGTGGCGGTCGGGGACGAGCGTTGGTATTTTCATACCAATCTATCCCCCTAGGGGCATGTGTATTAGTACTTTTCTTTGAGGGCTAATGAACTTTTGCAATAAGTATATGAGTTCTTTATGACTAATGTGAGTCCATGGATTATACACACTTTTACCTTTCCATCATTGCTAGCCTCTTCGGTACCGCGCATTGCCCTTTCTCACCTCGAGAGTTGGTGCAAACTTCGCCGGTGCATCCAAACCCCGTTATATGATATGCTCTATCACACATAAACCTCCTTATATCTTCCTCAGAACAGCCACCATACCTACCTATCATGGCATTTCCATAGCCATTCCGAGATATATTGCCATGCAACTTCCATCATCATCACATACATGACTTGAGCATTTATTGTCATATTGCTTTGCATGATCGTAAGATAGCTAGCATGATGTTTTCATGGCTTGTCCTTTTTTTGATGTCATTGCTACGCTAGATCATTGCACATCCCGGTACACCACCAGAAGCATTCATATAGAGTCATATCTTTGTTCTAGTATCGAGTTGTAAGTAAATAAAAGTGTGATGATCATCATTATAGAGCATTGCTCCATAAAAAAAGGAAAAAGAAAAAAAAGAAAAAAAAGAAAGGCCAAAGAAGCCTAAATAAAAAAAGGGGTCCAAAGAAGCCCACCTAAAAAAAGGGGCAATATTACTATCCTTTTTCCACAATTGTGCTTCAAAGTAGCACCATGTTCTTCATATAGAGAGTCTCTTATCTTGTCACTTTCATATACTAGTGGGAATTTTCATTATAGAACTTGGCTTGTATATTCCAACGATGGGCTTCCTCAAATACCCTAGGTCTTCATGAGCAAGCAAGTTGGATGCACACCCACTTGTTTCCAGTTTGAGCTTTCATACACTTATAGCTCTTAGTGCATCCGTTGCATGGCAATCCCTACTCCTCGCATTAACATCAATTGATGGACATCTCCATAGCCCGTTGATTAGCCGCGTCAATGTGAGACCTTCTCCCTTATTTGTCTTCCCCACATAACCTCAATCATTATATTCTATTCCACCTATAGTGCTATATCCATGGCTTGCGCTCATGTATTGCGTGAGGGTTGAAAAAGCTGAAGCGCGTTACAAAGTATGAACCAATTGCTCGGCTCGTCATCGGGGTAGTGCATGATGGGGGCATTTTGTGTGATGAAAATGAAGCATGGCCAAACTATATGATTTTGTAGGGATAAGCTTGCTTTTGCCTTGTTGTTTTGAAAAGACATGATTGCTTTATTGGTACGCTCGAAGTATTATTGTTTTTATGTCAAATGATAGACTATTGCTTTGATTCACTCGTGTCTTAATATTCATGCCATGATTAGACATATGATCAAGATTATGCTAGGTAGCATTCCACATCAAAAATTATTTTTTTATCATTTACCTACTCGAGGACGAGCAGGAATTAAGCTTGGGGATGCCAATACGTCTCCGTCGTATCTATAATTTTTGATTGTTCCATGCCAATATTCTTCATCTTTCATATACTTTTGGCAACTTTTTATACTATTTTTGGGACTAACATATTGATCCAGTGCCCAGTGCCAGTTCCTGTTTGTTGCATGTTTTATGTTTCGCAGAAACCCAATATCAAACGGAATCCAAATGGGATAAAAACTGACGGAGAATTATTTTGGAATATTTGGGATTTTCCGGAGGAAGAATCAACGCGAAATGGTGTCCGAGGTGGCCACAAGACAGGGGGGCGCGTCCACCCCTCTGGGCGCGCCTAACACTCTTGTGGGCCACCTGTAAGGCGGTTGATGCTCTTCTTTTGCCGCAAGAAAGCTAATTTTATGAGAAAAATCTGGGCGAAAGATTCACCCCAATCGGAGTTACGGATCTCAAGATATAAAAGAAACGGTGAAGGGGCAAAATCGAGGAACGCAGAAACAGAGAGATAGATCCAATCTCGGAGGGGCTCTCGCCCCTCCCAAGTCATGGGAGCCAAGGACCAGAGGGGAAACCCTTCTCCCATATAGGGAGGAGGTCAAGGAAGAAGAAGAAGAAGAAGGGGGCCTCTATCCCCCTTGCTTCCGGTGGCGACGGAGCACTACCGGGGGCCATCATCATCACCGCGATCTTCACCAACACCTCCATCATCTTCACCAACATCTCCATCACCTTCCCCCTTCTATATCCAACAGTCCACTCTCCTGTAACCCATTGTACCCTCTACTTGAACATGGTGCTTTATGCTTCATATTATTATCCAATGATGTGTTGCCATCCTATGATGTCTGAGTAGATTTCCGTTGTCTTATCGGTGATTGATGAATTGCTATGATTGGTTTGAGTTGCATGTTTTATTATTGGTGCTGTCCTATGGTGCTCTATGTGTCATGAAAGTATGAGGGATCCCCGCTGTAGGGTTTGCAATATGTTCATGATTTTCTTATGGTGGGTGGCGTGAGTGACAGAAGCACATATCCGAGTAAGTAGGTTGTTTACGTATGGGATAAAAGGGGACTTGATGCTTTAATGCTATGGTTGGGTTTTACCTTAATGAATCTTTAGTAGTTGCGGATGCTTGCTAGAGTTCCAATCATAAGTGCATATGATCCAAGTAGAGAAAGTATGTTAGCTTATGCCTCTCCCTCAAATAGAATTGCAATAGTGATTACCGGTCTAGTAACATAGTCAATTGCCTAGGGACAATTCCACAACTCCTACCACCACTTTTCCACACTCGCTATATTTAATTTATTGCTTCTTTATCTAAGCAGCCCCTAGTTTATATTTACGTGTTCTTTATTACCTTGCAAACCTATCCAACAATACCTACAAAGTACCTCTAGTTTCATACTTGTTCTAGGTAAAGCGAACGTCAAGCGTACGTAGAGTCGTATCAGTGGCCGATAGGACTTGAGAGAGTATTTGTTCTACCTTTAGCTCCTCGTTGGGTTCGACACTCTTACTTAGCAAAAGAGGCTACAACTATCCCCTACACTTGTGGGTTATCATTCGCCTAGAGGGGGGGCGGGTGAATAGGCGCTTTCAAATAATTACGGTTTAGGCTTGAACAAATGCGGAATAAACCTAGCGGTTAATTTGTTAAGCCCAAAACCTACAACAACTAGGCTCACCTATGTGCACCAACAACTTATGCTAAGCAAGATAAACTACTAGGTGATAGCAAGATATATGAGAAGAAACAATATGGCTATCACAAAGTAAAGTGCATAAGTAAAGGGATCGGGTAAGAGATAACCGAGGCACGCGGATACGACGATGTATCCTGAAGTTCACACCCTTGTGGATGCTAATCTCTGTTTGGAGCGGTGTGGAGGCACAATAGTCCCCAAGAAGCCACTAGGGCCACCGTAATCTCCTCACGCCCTCGCACAATGCAAGATGTCGTGATTCCACTAAGGGACCATTGAGGGCGGTCACCGGACCTGTACAAATGGCGACCCTTGGGGGCGGTTACCGGACCTGTACAAATGGCAACTCTTGGGGGCGGTCACTGGTACCCGTCAAATTGCTCGGGGTGATCTCCACAACCTAATTGGAGACCCCGACGCTTGCCCGGAGCTTTACACCACAATGATTGAGCTCCGAACACCACCAACCATCTAGGGCGCCCAAGCACCCAAGAGGAACAACCTCAAGGGTACCAAGCACCCAAGAGTAATAAGCTTCTCAACTTGTAACTTCCACATATCACATGGAGAACTCAAACCGATGCACCAAATGCAATGGCAAGGGCACATGGAGTGCCCAAGTCCTTCTCTCTCAAATCCCACTGAAGCAACTAATGCTAGGGAGGAAATGAGAGGAAGAACAAGAAGGAGAACACCAAGAACTCCAAGATCTAGATCCAAGGGGTTCCCCTCACATAGAGGAGAAAGTGATTGGTGGAAATGTGGATCTAGATCTCCTCTATATTTTTCCTCAAAAACTAGCAAGAATCCATGGAGGGATTGAGAGTTAGCAAGCTCGAAGAAGGTCAACAATGGGGGAAGAACACGAGCTCAAAAGGATAAGGTTCATTGGGGGAAGAAGAACCCCTTTTATAGGTGGGGAAAAAATCCAACCTTTATGCTCATAGCCCGCATAGAGCGGTACTACCGCTCGTCCTCATGGTACTACCTCTAGGGGTAGCGGTACTACTACTTGCGAGCGGTACTAAAAAATTACATCCGTGCCTACCACCGCTGGACTTGTGACGAGTTTTTGGTCCGGAGCGGAAGTAGCCACAGAAGTAGCCGTGGTAGTACCGCTCCAAGCGGTAGTACCGCACCCAGGAGCGGTAGTAAAAAATTACATCCCCTCCAAGCGGTAGTACCGCTCCCACGAGCGGTAGTACTGCTGCAGCTTTTATAAGGACACCAAAACTGACACAACTTCTGCACACGGACTCCGAATGCAACGAAACCAAGTTTGTTGGAAAGCTAGCAATAAGGGCTAACACAATCTTGATAGAAATAACAATAAGAAGCAAATTAGAAAAGGTCCATAATAAAATGGTGAGAACCGTTCCTCGAATAAGACCGGTAAAACCTCCAACACTGAAAACGCAATAGAAGAAGCATGTGAACTCCATTTCGATGAACTCAAGCTTGTCAACAAAATGACCATAAGCTCTAAGACTCACAAAGAGAACCAAACAAGAACCAAGAAAGATGATGCAATGATGTGATGGTTTGATCTCTCTACGAATGATACGATCAAGCTACCAACTTGAGAGCCCCCCCTTGATAGTACGGCAAACGATCCTATAACCCGTCTCCCAACTACCACCATGAGACCGGTAAAATATAAAACATATCAAGGGCAAACCTTTGCCTTGCGCATGATCCACTTGAGCTAGATGATGACGATCTTGTCCTCCTCAATATGGACCACCTTTCTTGATTAAGTTGGGTCGATGAAGATCAGTTGATTTCTCCCCCATAACCACTATGGGTGAGCCACTCTTCCGCACATCTTCACAAGTCCATTGTCACCACAATGGATGGCAAGCTTCAAGAACTTGATCTCTTCATGACGCTCCACTTGAACTTGCACACAGCAATCTTGATGAGGATCACCACTTGATGTCATCCTTTCCATGGGTTGTATGATATCTTCCTCTTGACACAAGCCCATGGACACGTACCTAACCCCACATAGAACTTGAATCTTTCCAACTCTCTTAATTTGGATGATGACTTCAAGGTAAACATGAATGACCACACATTCTTCTTCTTCAAGACATGCTTGCAATAAGCTCAACACTCACATGACCAATCTTTGTATAATTCCTTAATAGCACCTTGGTCAACACATAAACTCCTTGAAACCAACACATGGACTCCAAGAAATGCCTATGGACAAATCCTTCAAATATAACTCAATGAAACCATTAGTCCATAAAGAATGTCATCAATTACCAAAACCACACATGGGGGCACGCATGTCCTTTAAATCTCCCCCATTTTGGTAATTGATGACAATTACTTTCAGGGAGTTTATATAAGGAATTATGCATCACCATGCAATGCAACAACCAATAATGCATGCATAGGAGATGCGTATGCTTAGGAACAAACCAAAGCTAGAAGAGACAACTCTCTAAACTTCTCCACAAAACTCTCTCAAACTTCTCCCCCATTGGCATCGATTGCCAAAATGGGCAAAAAGCTTATAAGTCCAATATAAATTCTGGTCCTCCATAAATTGTGTATTTCTCAACAACAGAGTGGAATGCAATACACATATCCAAATGTAAATACTTGGAGGAACACAACTATATTGAGGCACAAAGATTGCTAAAGATAGGTATGTCACAAAGACATAACAAAGAGAGACACAAGCAATCAAGCAATCAAAAGATACCAATTGAAGCAAGCAAACAAAGGATATCAATTGAACAAACTAGACCGAAGATCCTATGAGCCACATGAATAAGGATATTACGATATGAGCAAAGAGTGTTCTAAAGAAAACTAGAGGAGCTCCCCATGATTTGTGCACACAAGAATTTTTGTATTTGGACACGAAGTGCACAAAATAGGATCATAGCTGCCCCAAAATCAATAGAAACTTACAACAAGTGCAAGTGAGCATATAGGAAACAAAGCCTAGCACTTGCAACAAACAAATGGTTGAGCAACATATAAAAGAGGCAACTTAAGAATAGGCTCAACCAAAACCGATGTGTGTGAGTCAAGGCATTGCACTTGAGAAGACTAATGTACAGATGAGCATTAAGCATCAATATAGTCTTGAATGAATGAGATACATGGTGCATGGCATGTCATTCCCACACATAACTAGCAAACGGGTTCACAAGCTCACTAAAAAGCATATAAAGAACCTATGCTTGTGACAACCCATGGTGAATATATAAAAGCAAGCTCCATTAAGAGGAGGGATACCAATTAAATTGGCAAAAGCCTCATCACAACAAGCAAGAGGAAAATAATCTTCACCACAAAAGAGCGCAACAAGATGCAAAGATATAAGATCCACACTCAAGGCAAATCCTTTCACGGAGCCACCTAGGAAATACAAAGGAAAGAAAGGTGGACGTGAAAGAATAAGGATATCCACTAAAGATGTAACTTCTCTCAAGTGTATAAGATTCTCGGTAGATGAAATCATGATAATATATATCTACAAAGAAGGATGTACACCCCAAATAGTTACAACACGAAGGAACAAGATATCCAAAAGGAAGTCATACATCAGTACAAAAAAATACACTTCCGTGATGATACGTGTTTGTCATAGTAGGTCACGTTTTCTGTCATGCATGTACATCCATGAAAAATTTATGACAGAATCAAGATAGTAATATATGTGCTGTCGTAGAAGTGTTCCATGACATTACCAAAATTATCACCACGGAAGTGTCCACTTCCATGACGATAAATCGTGCGTCATAGAAGTGCTTTCGTCAAGTGTGATCGACACGTGACAGCGACCGTAACGGCTCACCATTAAGTTATCGGGTCTGGTTTTGGATCTGATAACCCGTTAACAGCCCGGACCAATGGGGATTTTCCACATGTAAAATTCTCATTGGCCGACGGAACCACGTGTCAGCTCCTCATTGGGACAGATGTCATCCACTCATTGGACAGGAGGCGCCTATGATATGTCGACACGTGGCACGACCCAATAGAGGCCCATTCCGGTGAAAAGGCCGGCCCAGCTAAAGGCCCACCATGTTTTTTCAGACACTAGTGGGCTGGCCCGTTAACAACCTGCCATGTGTTTGGGTCAAATTAAGGCCCATATCAGATCAGGCCCGTTCACAGCCTGCCGAGTTTTGGGCCAAATTACAGCCCATATCGGATCAGGCCCGTTAATAGGCCACTGTACCCATGGGCCCATTCTAAGATAGGTTTGAACTTTAGCCTGTTAAATGCCCGTTTACCAGTTCGGCCCGATAATAGTTTCGGCCTGTTAGCGGCCCGTGGAGTATCTGGGACATTGTCGGCCTGGTTTAACTTTAGGCCATTTAACGGCCCACGCAGAAACTGGGCTATTTCTTGTCCGAAGTAACTTTAGGCCTCTTAATGGCCCGTAGTCTTCGTGGATGAATTTCAGGCCAACTGGCCTATCAGCCTGTTAATGGCCCATGTAACAGTTGGGCCTAATTACAGCCCGCGTTGAATCCGGCCTGCTTACAGCCCATCTGATAATGGCACGTGACACTTTTGGGCCTATGCCCCACATGGATACCGACTTGCTTAAAGCCCATAATTTTATTAGGACAAATAGGCCCAAGATATATTTTGGCATGTTAACTGCTCATCCTATTTGGGCCCAACATGGGCCTTAGGCAGTTTCGTCCTGTATCGGCCCGTGAATTTTTCGGCTCAACGCTAGCCCAATCTAGGTTTTAGCCTATTAAAAGCCCATGGTATTCTCTGGCCCAGCTGGCCAGAACTTTACTCGGCCTGTTAAAGGCGGGAAACTACTATAGGTTTAGACCTGCTAATGGCCCAAGATGATTATAGGCCCACGTTTTGGCCCATATAAGTAATGGGCCAGCCTGAAGACCGACAACACTGAGATCCACTAAACCTTCCGGCCTAAATTACAGCATACCGACCAAAGAATAAACCTAGACTATACAATAAAGAAATTACGGCATATTACATCCACTAGGAATCAAAGTTCGCTATGATAATAAAGTGCAACATGACCACGGGTTACATACACTGGGCATCAAAGGTCTCCACCAGTGCATATAAACGCGCCGACAAAAGAATATACAAAACTGAGAGCACTTCAGAAGGCACTAGGCCTGGCAAGGTCGGCCCCCGCAAGCAGCCGAACAAGCTGATGAGACCTTAGTTGTGTCAACAATAGATGCTTCATCCCAAGCTGTATGGCACCATAGTGCGCACGGTAGTCCCCAAACATCTTGATTATATCTTTGACTTCAAGTCGGAGCTGAGCTGAAGCAAGCCTTTCCGCTTTAAGTTGAGACTGAAGAAGTCGAACTGATTGAGGCAGCGACCGCATAGACGTTTTCTCACACCTGCTAGTGAGTAGCTTCAACTCATTGTCTTCATCAAGACAGGACCTTGGGATCATCTCGCTGTCCTCAAGATGGTTTGGCTCACTATCTTCCGTAAAGTTCTGCCTGGGATAAGAGATATGACTCTGAAAGAGAAATAAGGAGACACGTAACATGTTTCACAATTATATAAGCAAATAAATGGATTTGTTTTGCATAAGGAACATGTTTTTACAACTACAATTTAAAATTGGTAGTTGTTGCAAACATCCAATCGGCTGTAAACAACAAAGTAAACAACAAAGGAGGAAATGATGCCTATCCAAATCTATACTAGAACAAAGTTTGAAGGCTTGAGAAGGATGAACTTACATTACATGTTAACACGGGCTGGACAAAGCCCTTCTCCATGTTGATGGAAGGATAATTCAATAAATTCCCCAAAGAGAATTCTTTATAAGTGTTGCCATTATTCTACATTTTGCAAAGAGTAAATATAGATCAAATAATATTGGAAGAAAAAGAGGATAATGAAGCTCATGTGCAGACTGATGATACATAATCAAATAGCAATTAATTAAGTACAACGTTACAAGGCAAAATGTACTAACAAGAGGAATTCAGACATCAACGTGTGTAGTGGCATTGGCTTTATTCAACATTGTAAATCTAGATATGATAATTTGGAGAAAGTGGAGGGCAGGGCAGATAAGATGCAGAGTAATGCTAGACAATCAACTATCTCGCGATGCAAGTACAGTATACCACCACCGTCCATTATTACTTGTCGCTCAAATGGATGTATCTAGCACTATTAAGTTCTAAATACATCCAATTGATCAACAATTAATTCGATACAGAGGGAGTACATGACAACAGGTACTTACATGAGCAATCCAAAACTTCATAACCATTGTGTTAATTCTACATTTATCTAAGAGTAAATACAGATCTTATAATTTCAAGCAAAGGGAGGATAAAGAAGTGAACATTTACAATGATGCTACATAATCAAACAACAATGAGTGTTATTATGCTGACAAAGGGCAAGAGGTACTGACAAGAGCAATGCAGAGCCCAGTATTGTCATGAGATCCTATGATCCTTTGAGCAAGGAGATTCATCTGAAATTAGTTTTCATACAAGAGAGAAGGTAAGGCACATGCAGAAATTTAGGAGTTCAAATTTTGAATTGATATCATATACAGTACCTGACGCTGGGCTCTCTGCAGTTCTAGTAGGGGTTTGGCCACTGGAGTAGGGGTAAAGTGGGGTATAGTTGGGCTTGTGTTTTCTGTGGCTGTTGATCTATCTGATTTAACAGGTATCACTACCTTTTCCAAATACCTAGTTTGTACTCCTAGAGGATCTGCACTCACCCTCTTCCTTTTGGACATCTATTACAAAAGAACAACATTTGACTGGAAAAACATAGTATGAAGACACATGGAATAGATACAGAAAATGGATAGGTATGGCATATACTCATGTATGATGCTTAAACTGAGCACATGGTGTAACAAAGTAGAAGTAATGCAAGAGGTCAGATGCGAAATATGTGCGACCAATACAACCTTGTCGAGTTAGAGCAAGCACCTTGATGGGTGAATAAGATAGGCCATCCTCCACCATGCCAAGTTTGTTAGCCAGTGGATTGTTCCACAATATTCCTCTCGTGCGCCCATTCTCATATTCATTTTGATAATGTTCAATACCTGACATGCATGAAAACATAAAAATAAGCGAGATTATCTTTCTAATCCAGAAGTGATTCTAATCCAACACTTCCTCCCTGTAAACCACTTTGTGCTATCTCTGCAATTCTTCTAAGAGGTGCCATGCATGTTGTAATTTGGTCTGTGCATTAGTATAATGTGGCCTACTACTGAAAATATGATAGCTCCAGAAGTGATGATACTTCGCAGATGACAACTTCAACATATAGTAAAGAAGAACAAGTCGACCTGACCTGACAGATTCAAAATATACTAAGGGAGAATAAGTCGACTTGACCAGTCGACCACAAGAGAAGAGGATCATCTTAAAGAAGAGAAGAAGAGAAACAGATTGAAGATATTACACGTCTTTCTATACAATGTCGGTTGGCCACCCATGATGAACCAGAGCGCACAGAGAAATACTATTCCTTCCGGTCTCTCCATATGTGGCTCACATGCATTTCGAACCTAAAGTAGGAACATTTAGCTGACCAATTAAACATCTCTCAGTTTTACTAATATCAGCATAATATCATATTTGAATTTCTACAACTAAGCTTGTTTAGCTCGATGGGTGGAGCAGTGCTATTACGACACGAACCACATAGGCTGATCGTGGTCATCATAAAATGGGGAAACCATAAGCATGATGAGTATAGTGTTGACCATGGCAGTTGGATGGCAGATCTGAAGCTGCAAACCGCGCAAAGGGTAGTTAGCAACCGATATTTGCTTTGAAATAACAACTAAGATTTGGTATTGTCAGGGAAACTGATCCACGAACACCTATGGGACCGGCGGACCGATCCCCTTTCGGTTCGGCGGGGGGCGGAGGTCGCACGAAGAGCAGATCGAGGCGAAGCACACGAGCAGTTTACCCAGCTTCGGAGCTCTCCGGAGAGATAATACTCCTACTGCTGCTTGTCTGATTGTATTGTGTTTTTGCTCTAGAGAGCTAAGTGTGTTCTGGCTTCGAAATGATCCGAATCCTTCCGAGCTAGTCCCACCGAACCCCCCCTACGTTGCGCATGGGCCTCCTTTTATATGCACAAGGGGTCACCGACAGGTGGCAACGCAGAGAAGGGTAAAAATGTAAAAAGAGAGGTGGTTGGTACAGCTACTTGTACAGTGCTCTCTACCTAACCCTGACGGTAGGGGACAAGGGCATTAAATGCCCGTCTGTGTCGCCCTAACAGTGTAGAAAAGGACCGTCAGGGGCGCCACCGTCCGCCACGATGGCGATCTTGTCAGCATCGCATGCCACCGCTTACCGCTGGCTGCACAGCCTTCCGCCACGCGTGCCTGGAAAGGCCCCCAGGGCGACACATTGGTGGATGCGCTGGAGCATGGGCACAGAGTGGCCGCTTGCCGCGGCAAGCGTCTTGTCGTGGTCATGGTCTTGTCGCGCCCGGAAGCTTGTCGCTCGTCGAGCCTTGCCGGGACGCGTGGCGCATCGCGGCAAGCTCCTTGAGATGCCTCGGTTGGCCCTCCCGGCAAGCTCCTCTTGCCGGGGCCTTGTCTTCTTGACTTAAATACTTTGTTCTTGAATGGCTCCAAAGGAGCCACGGAGTATCTTGGCGGTCACCCGACAAGCCCTTGCCGCGGGGCGCTGCAACTGCCCGTGCACAAGTTCGGGGTACTTGGGTACCCCTACTCTAGTACACCGACAGGAGCCCCCGGGCCTGGGCCACACACGGTGCCGAGCGCTGTTGGGCCAGGCCCAAAACAGGGCACGGGCACGCGCGGCCCGGGTAACGCCGAATCTTGCTCTGTACCCACCGCGCCCTCCCCCGACGGCACGCGCTGAACGCGGCATCGTGGGAGAGATCGTGGGGGGTTCTTTATTCGGAAGGGCGAAACGTCCGCTCCCTCCCTCTTTATAAGCAGGGGAAACAGGGGCAGTTTCCCCACTCCGCCGGTTGTTACTCCAACTCCCAAAAATCTCCGCCACTCCCCCTTCTTCTCAAAGCCGAAAGAGAGGTGCGCTCCGCCCCCCGTCGCCACCAGCACCACCAACGCCGCCGATCTCCCCCGCCACCTCCGCCATGGCTCCGAAAGCCGACAAGGGGAAGGGCGTGAAGTCGGCCGAGGCGCAGAGGCTCGCGGCGCTGCGGAAGGAGCGGGCCATCTTCCCCCCTCAGCTCGGTGCCAAGGAGCTGAGGGAGTACTACTACCTTTTCTGGTCGACGGAGACGCGTGCGCACCCGCACACGAGGGTACTCCCGGCCACCGCATCGGAGCTGGCTCCAAACGGGTACCCATTCTTCGCACTATTCTTCTATTGCGGGCTCTGCCCGCCCTTCTCGGAGTTCTTCTGTGATATCATGAACACATACGGGCTCCGCCTCCTAGATTTCACCCCCAACATCGTCCTGACGATGGCATTTTTCGCACATCTGTGCGAAAACTTTGTCGGAGTCCACCCAAACGTAGCCCTCTTCCGCCACTTCTTCATGCCCCGAGTCGAGAGAGGAGAGCCCCTTGCCGGAGGAATCGCCTGGATCTCGAGAGTCGGCAAGAAAGAAGCCTATCTGGAGGGAGAGCTTCGCAGCAAATGGGAGGAGTGGAGAGCGGAGTGGTGCTGGATCGTTGAGGAGAACCCGCAGCCATTCACTGCCGTGCGCCAAGCCCCAATAGTACGTGGCAATGATTGGAGCAACATGGCCCCGGAAGACGATAGGCTAAAGATCGCAGTCACCTGAATCCTCCGCCTTAGGCTTGCCGGGCTCACTGTAGGTGTTGTCGGCGCAGATTTCCTTCGCCGCTGCATTGCCCCCCTGCAAGAGAGAGGGAGACCTGCCTGGGAGTTCAAGAACTCGGCGGACATCATGAGGCTGCGCCCGGGCCTCAACTTCAATTTCACCGTCCTGGAGCTGGATGCAATGCTCCTGGAGCTGTTCAAACGCGACCCTCAGCACCCATTCCTATTGCCGAGGGGCGTTGTTCCTTTGTGCAATAATTCTTCACCTGACCGGATCCGCGCGATGATGCCGTTGTGCGATTCGCATGGAATCGCCCCAACCTGGCAAGAGCCTGCGGATGACGTCGTGCGGGCGTTCTTCGACAGTCTGGAGGAAGTGCTGATCCGCGCTGACGAGCAGAGGAGCCTCACCCGTGACACCACCGACGCGGAGCTGCAGCGCATCACCACTAGGGCGGAAGAGGCTGCGGCCGCAGCTGCCGCGGGTGAGTTCGGGTTCACTGAGGAGGAGGCAGAGGCAGCAGAGGCGGCAAGCCTTGCCGAGCGCGAGGAGTTTGCTGGCGAGGAAGATCTTGCTGGCCCCGAAGCTGAGCCGAGCGAGCCCGGCGAGGAAGAGCCCGAGCCTTCAGACAGCTTGCCGCAAGTGGAGCCCCCGGCTGCACCAAGAAGGCGTCTCCGCAGGGCCGGTGATGCAGCGGGGCGCCAGACGGGTCAACAGCCGCCGAGCCGCACGACACGCTCTACCGCGGCAAGCACCGTTACCGCAGGAGCGCCTCCCGCCGCTGCGGCAACTGGAGCGGGACCTTCCCGGTCCACCGCTGCTGCTCCTGCCAAGCGGACAAGGGAGCCCACTCCTCCGCCTCGTCGCACCGGAGGCGAGCTGGACTTTGATCTCTCCGCGCTTAGCTCCGATGATGAAGAAGAAGAGTAAGCTTTCTTGCTGTCCTCGTAGTTCTTCAATCTTGTCTCTTTTATTCTGTATCTGACTTGCTTCGATCTGAATCCATTCCTTTTCAGGACGCTGGCCTAGAGAGCAGCGAAGAGGGCCAAGGCCTCGGTGATCGTCATCGAAGATGATCCCACCGTGTCAGCAGGGGGCGTGCCTGAGCCCACCTTGACGGACCTGGCCACTACTTCCTAGAGCAGTCCCCAGCGCAGCCCCCAGCATAAGTTTATAATTTACTTCCCGCCGTCAGGTGCGCATGGGTGCTCTTTTCTCTTACTGATATCCTGATTATTGAATTTGTGTAGGAGCAGAGCAGCCCCACCAGGAGGGCCCGGAAGCCGCCCCCGAAGCGCCATCTACTTCGACTACGCCGCCAAGGGTGGAGTCACCGGCAAGGGAGTGCTCTCCGGCAAGGGAGAGCTCTCCGGCAAGGGCCAATTCTCCGGCAAGGGACGACACCAGTGATCCTCCGGCGGCTGAGACCGCGACCGCAGATCCCATCACAGGTAATCCACTTGCCTAAAAACTTGCCCTTGGGTTTTTGTTCTTCTGACTTTGTTTTTGCATATTTGCTTGACTTCTCTCCCTTCTTCGTTCTTCAGATCCACCCGCCACTGAGCCGATGGAGACCGAAGCCGCTGAAGGAGAGGCCGGCGCTGATGAACCCGCCGGTGAAGAGGCCGCCAAGGCTGCC
The DNA here is from genome assembly GCF_018294505.1 of Triticum aestivum. Classification (NCBI taxonomy): domain Eukaryota; kingdom Viridiplantae; phylum Streptophyta; class Magnoliopsida; order Poales; family Poaceae; genus Triticum; species Triticum aestivum. The sequence goes on along the minus strand of NC_057804.1, from coordinate 614,849,401 downwards.
GCAGAAGCCGGCGAGGGATCCGGTGGTCGTACTGACGGCCCTGAGGCCGCAGGAGCGCCAGGCGCTGCACCAACCGCCGATCCTCCCGCCGTTGCCGCAGAGCCAGACTTCGAGGAGCCCCAGCCCGGCGCCTACTTGAAGGCCGGCGATGGCGTCTTCATTAAGCTCCCCTGGGATTCGAGCTCTAGGGCGCCGGTCGAGGGAGAAACCTTTGACGGAGAAGTGCTCGCTTCCGCCGGATTGGCGCTGGTTGACGCGCCAAGCAGCAGCGAGGATCCCGAAGAGGAGCGGCTGCTGTGGAAGCTGACGTCACTCTACCGCGCCCGACAAGCCAAGTTGGCTTCCCGAGAAGCGCTTGTCACGAGGGCGGGAGTCGATATCGAGAAGCGCGCGGAGGAACTCCGGGATCTCAGGCAGGAGACTCTCCGGAGCTTGGCGGAGGAGCGGGAGCAAGTCGCCGAGGAGAGGAAGGCCTTCCTCCTCGCGAAGGCTGAGGTCGAAGAACAGCAGCGGCTTGCTGCCGAGAGGTTATCTGCGAGGGAGGGAGAATTGGCGCAGTGCAAGGTGAACCTTGACAGCCAGGAGGAAGAGCTCGCCGCGCAGGAGCAAGCAATTGGTGGCGCTCTCCAAGAAGCAAGGGATGCTGCCGCGGCTGCCGAGGCCGCCAAGAAAGAGCTGGAGGTAAAAGTGGCGCAGCTGGAGGCCAATCTCCGGACGAGCGGCGAGGAGCTCGCCGCGCTCAAGCGCGAGCGTGAGAAGGATGCTGCTGCCCACGGTGAGCTGCAAGGTCTTCTCGCGGAGAGGAGCAAGGAGCTCAGCGCCGCTAAGGACTCCAACGCGGATCTCGAGCTAAAGCTGGCCACGCTGGCGCAGATGCTGGACGCCGCCAAGGAATGAGGGGTGGCCTTGTCGGAGAAGATCAAGGCCGACGAGGCGCTGCTGGCGAGCATTGCCGTCACCCAGAACTCGTTCAGGGAGACGGTGGAGCACTGGACCGAGGGTCTGGTGAATATCGCCGCAGTCATCGACGAGGAGCTGGCGCAGCTGGGGATAAAGGACTTTGGGTATCCTTCCGACGAGCATCTCCAACCCAGCGCCAAGCTCAGTTTGTTCTTCAAGGGCGTGGCAACGGCCCTCCAGCGGCTTCGGGAGAAGATCCCAAAGCAGCTGGCCGACGAGTCACGCAAGATTTGCGCGGGAGTTCTTCAGAAGGTGCTGTGAAGGTGGCCTTCCGCAACCCAGGCCTCAACCTCAACAACGTGCTCAGGTCCCTGCCGCCCGACGCCGATCTGGAAGCACTCAAGGCCCTTGTCGCACCCATTGTGGACAAGGTGAGCGAGATCAGGAGGGTTGAGGGTGGTCGCGTAGACTAGGCCGCCCGCTTTATCTTTTTCCTTGTTGCTGCTGGTCATGTCATGGAAACAATGTGTTAGAGCCGCGACAAGTTATCTTGTAATATAACTTTATTTTGGATGATGATCGCTATGTTATTTCCTTTACTAGATCTCTTGCTTTGTATGTTTTTACCCTACGCTTTTAGGGAACTTGTCGGCGCAGGCACCCGAGCCGCGAGCGCTGAGTGCGGGACGTCAGCAGCCTGCTGGCGGTGCCGCTCCGACAAGAAACCTTGTCGCGACTAGTTGCAGCACACTTAAGTTGTTGAGCGGACTCGAAACAAAGTAAGGGCGCATCTAGCTACGAGTTGGTTCCTCCGCGCACAGGTTTTCCATACAAAGCACAGTCATTCGAGGAAGATAACTTAAAAATTAAAACTAATTGCTCAAACTTTGGCAACTTAGCTTTTCTGTCGTTTGCTTCTCGGCAAGGTAAATCTTCCTTAAACGACGCCTGGTCCATACCATTATCTTCTCCTCCCCCCCCCCCCCGAGCTAACTTGTGTGCGAGGGAACCTTCTTTTCCTTTGTTTGAGAAAAAAGAGAGAAGAGAAAATAAAGATATGGGGCCTTTCGGCTCGTTATTGCTTACCGGGTGTGGGTGCTGCACAAAGTGTCAGATAAAGCATGCAAATGTAAAGTAAAAAGCATGAAGGTGACAAGATGTGCGAAGCACATGAGCTTTACTTATGCACGGGATATGCGCCCGGCTTTGTACAAAGGATTACATGCAACAACGACAAGACTTGTACAAAAAGGTGGTTGCCGGAACAGGTTCCGGCAACCGCGCCCTACGGGTAAAACTTACGAAGATGCTCAATGTTCCAGGAGTTGCTCGCCGGAATGCCATATTTGGTCTCAAGGCGGACATCGCCAGGCCTAGTGACTCGTTTCACCCGGTAAGGGCCTTCCCACATCGGCGTCAACTTGTTGGAATTCTTGGCGGACTGAACGCGCCGAAGAACAAGGTCGCCTTCCTTGAAGCTTCTGGCATTAACTTTGCGGCTATGGTAGCAGCGCAAAGCTTGCTGGTATCGAGCAGCTCGTACAGCATCCTGAAGACGATCCTCCTCAAGGAGCAGCATGTCATCTTGTCGCAGCTGCTCTTGCTCAAGCTCATCATAAGCGAGCACTCGAGGTGACCCGTATACGAGTTCCGTGGGGAGAATTGCCTCCGCTCCATAAACTAGAGCGAAAGGCGTCTGGCCAGTGGCTCGATTTGGCGTCGTCCTGATCGACCATAGAACCACCGGCAGCTCCTCGATCCAGTTTCTTCCGCACCTGCGCAGCCTGTCGAAAGTTCTGGTCTTGAGCCCACGCAGCACTTCAGCATTTGCCCTCTCCGCTTGACCGTTGCTTCTCGGATGAGCAACAGAAGCGAAGCAGACCTTGGCGCCAAGATCTTGGACGTATTGCATGAAGGTGCGGCTCGTGAATTGCGTGCCGTTGTCGGTGATGATCCTGTTAGGGATCCCGAAACGGCAAACAATCGACCTGAAGAACTTGACTGCTGACTGTGCTGTCACCTTCCTCACTGGTTCCACTTCCGGCCACTTCGTGAACTTGTTGATTGCAACGTACAAGTACTTGAAGCCCCCGACAGCTCGGGGGAAAGGCCCGAGGATATCGAGCCCCCAGATCGAAAATGGCCAGGATAAAGGGATCGTCTGGAGAGCTTGAGCTGGTTGGTGAATCTGCTTGGAATGGAACTGGCACGCTTCACACTTGGTTACTTGTGCAGTTGCATCCTGGAGCGCTGTTGGCCAAAAGAAACCTTGCCGGAAAGCTTTGCCAGCAAGTGCTCTTGCGCCAATGTGGTGACCACATATGCCTCCATGTATCTCTACCAACAGCTTCTGTCCGTCTTCCCGACAAATACACTTCAATTTCACACCGTTCAGTCTTCTTCTGTACCGTATGTTGTCGACAAACTGGTACATACTTGACTGCCGGGCTACTTTTTCCGCTTCTTCTTGCTCTTTGGGAAGTTCTCCTGTCTGAAGGAAACGGACAATCTGCTATGCCCATGCTGGAGCTTGCGGCTCGACAACAAGGACTAAAGGCACATCTAGTGCTGCGGGAACATCCGCTTCTACGACGAGAACCTGCGGCTCAGCCGGAGCTTGATGTTCCCCGGCAAGCTTGCCGGAACAAAGCTTGTCGGGAGCGTCTGCTTCGACGGAACAAGCACTAAGACTTGCCGGAGCAAACTGCTCCTCAGCACCCCTAGTGTTGATTTTGGGGACCTTCTTGGCGGCTGCTTCGGGAAGCTCTGCCGGAAAGTAGTCGCCGGAAATCAACGTTCTCTTCTTGATCTGTCCAGTCGATGGTGTCACGGATGGTTGAGTTAGCTTGAGCACAAAGATCCCTGGTTCCACAGGTAACTTAAGTGCGGCGCACTTTGACAGGCCATCAGCAATGTCATTCTGAGCTCTTGGAACATGTTCCATCTGTAGGCCGTCAAAGTGCTCTTCTAGCTTTCTCACTTCATCGACATAAGCTTCCATCAACGGACTCTGATAATTCTTGTTCACTTGGCGGACGACAAGCTGTGAGTCTCCCCTGACAATGAGTTTCTTAATCCCAAGGTCTGCCGCGATCCTGAGACCAGCAAGCAAGCCTTCGTACTCTGCAGTATTGTTCGTTGCTTGCTCCTTGGGAAAGTGCATCTGGACTACGTACTTGAGGTGCTCTCCAGTGGGCGCGACAAGCAGCACGCCCGCACCGGCGCCTTGCAGCGAGAAGGCACCATCAAAATACATCAGCCACTCTTTGCTTGCTTCCTTGACGGGGATGCTCGTCTCTAGAATCTCTTCATCTGGTGTTGGCGTCCACTCTGCTATGAACTCTGCCAATGCCCTGCTTTGGATAGTTGAAGTGGTTTCAAACTTGAGGCCAAAGCTTGACAGTTCCAGTGCCCACTCGACAATCCTGCCTGTTGCTTCTGGATTTTGCAGTATCCTTTTCAACGGAAAGCGAGTGACAACTGTGATCTCATGTGCTTGGAAGTAATGGCGCAGCTTTCTCGAGGCCATGAGAAGGCCGAAAAGCAACTTCTGCACACCGGAGTACCTTGACCTAGCCCCCTACAAAAGGGAACTGACAAAGTAAACTGGGCGCTGCACCATTCTCTTCTGCACCTCCTTGTGTGTCTGCGCAGATCCATCTTTGTCGGGACCAGGGCTTGCCGGACCAGAGCTTGCCAGACCAGAGCTTGCCGGTGAAGCCCCCTGCTTGTTGCTGGATGCATCCGCCATGGTTACTGGCTCATCATCTGCCTCCCTCTCCACCACTAACGCAGCACTAACCACTTGATTGGTTGCCGCTATATACAGCAGCAACTTCTCTTGTGGCCTAGGTGCGACAAGTGTTGGAGCGGAGGACAGGTATCTCTTCAAGTCCTGCAGCGCAGCCTCCGCTTCCGGAGTCCATTTCATTGGACCTGCCTTTTTCAATATTTTGAAAAACGGCAGGGCGCGCTCAGCAGATCTAGAGATAAACCTGCTGAGAGCAGCCATGCAACCGGCAAGTCTTCGTACATCCTTGACGCGCTTTGGTGCTTCAATCTGCTCAATGGCCTTGATCTTGTCGGGATTGGCATCAATCCCCCGCTGGGACACAAAGAACCCGAGAAGCTTGCCGGAAGGGACTCCAAACACACACTTCTCAGGGTTCAGCTTGAGGTTGATCTTGCACAGATTCGCAAAGGTTTCATCTAAAACTTGGATCAGGGTTGCTTTGTCCTTGCTTTTGACCACTATGTCATCCATGTAGGCTTCCACATTTCTGTGCATTTGCGGCTCAAAAGCGTGATGTACTACCCTTGCAAATGTTGAACCAGCATTCTTCAAACCAAAGGTCATCCGGACAAAACAGTATGTGCCACATGGGGTAATGAACGCGGTTTTTTCCTCATCCTCTTCTGCCATGAAGATCTGATGGTATCCTGAGTATGCATCATGAAATGAAAGCAAGTCACATCCGGCTGTGGAGTCAACAATCTGGTCGATGCGCGGCAAGGGAAATGGGTCTTTGGGACAAGCTTTATTGACATCGGTAAAATCGATACAAAGCCTCCATTTCCCGTTAGCTTTGCGTACGACAACAAGATTGGCCAACCACGTAGGATGGAGCACTCCTCTGACAAGGCTTGCTGCTTCCAACTTCTTGATTTCTTCTGCGATGAATTCTTGGCGCTCCACTGCCTGCTTCCTAACTCTCTGCTTGACGGGCCGCGCATGAGGACAGACGGCAAGGTGGTGCTCAATTACTTTCCTGGGAACACCGGGGATGTGAGATGGTTGCCATGCAAACACGTCGACATTCGCCCGCAGGAAAGCAACGAGCGCGCTTTCCTATTTAGGATCGAGCATGGCACTAATGGTGAAGGTACCACCAGTGTCGTCCTCCTTGGCGGACACCTTCTTGGTCTCTGGTGGAGCTGCCATTGCCTTCTTACACTTGCCGGTGGAGCTCGATGGTGCGTCCTCGACGGTAGCGTAGCACTCCGAAGAGGTGCGCTTGCCGGAGTGGGCATCAGAACTCTTGCCGGACTTAGTCTGCTTCTTCCTCCCAGGAGCTTCAGCGGCAAGTGACTTGCGATCTGTTGCAGCTGTTGCCTCCCGGTAGATCTTGTCGGCGCAGATAAGGGCATCCTTCTTGTCGCCAGAGACAGAGATGACGCTTATCGGACCTGGCATCTTTAGTACGTTGTATGCATAGTGAGAGGCTGCCATGAATTTGGCGAGTGCTGGACGGCCGAGTATCCCATTGTAAGGCAATGGGAAGTCGGCAACATCAAAAGTGACCCTCTCAGTCCTGAAGTTCAGCTCGCTGCCAAATGTTACCGGCAACGTGATCTTTCCCTTCGGCTTGCTCCTTCCCGGATTGATTCCTTGAAATGTGCCGGTCTCTTCGAGCTCGCTGTCAGGGATCTGGAGTTTTTGGAGCACGGCGGAGGAGATCAGGTTCAAGCCGGCCCCGCCGTCAACTAGCATCTTAGTGACCTTGAGGTTGCGGATAGTTGGTGAAACCAACATCGGCAAGCACCCGACCGCAGTTATGCGATCTGGGTGGTCCTCAATATCAAAGATGATAGGCGTGCTGGACCATTTCAGAGGCCTGCGCGACTCGACGGGTGGTTCTGCCGCATTGACTTCCCGCACCCATTGTTTGAGCTGGCGGTGTGAAGTATGCAGAGAAGCACCGCCGTCAACGCACAGGACCTCTGTGGCTTTCTGGAACTCCTGCTCATCAGTCTCGTCATCATCCATGTCTTCGTCGTCATCGTCATCTTCATCTTTGTCGCGGCAGCGGGGAGGTCTGTCTCCTTGCCGCTGCTTGGCCTTGCCTCGGCCTCCTCCTCGGCCAGGACGTTTCTTGCCGGATCCTCCAGCACCTTCCTGGGCTTTCTCCTTGTCGCGCCGCTCGTACTCAGCCTTCAGCTGCTCGACAAGCTGCTCGACTTTCTTGCAGCTCTGGAGGTCATGGCCCTTGGTGTGGTGGATCTTGCAGTACTGCTTGTTGGTGCCGTCCTGCTTGTCGGCGACCGCCACAGCCTCCGCGGCAATCTCCTTGCCGGAGCCACCAGCTTTGGCTTTGTTGGCGCCACCTCCGCCACCGGACTGCTCGACAACTAGCACCTCTTTGCCTTTCTTCTTTCTGTTATTCCGCCGTCGGTTTTTCCTTGTCGGGGCAGTATCCTCACTGTCAGATCCTCCTGCTCCTATATTCTCTCCGGGGAGTCTCCTCCCTTCCTCAGCACGTGCACACTTGTCGGCCAGGGCATATAGCTCACTGACGTCTCTGATCTTACACATCGCCATATCCTCCCGCATCCTGCGGTTCCGCACATTCTGATGGAACGCGCTGATTACCGCGGCAGGGTGGATGTCTGGGATGTTGTGCTATACGTTGCTGAATCTCTGTATGTACTTGCGCAGGGGCTCTCCTTCCTTCTGGGCAAGTAGGTGAAGGTCACTCTCTTGGCCAGGAGGCTTGTGGCCGCCTGTGAAGGCGCCGACAAACTGATGGCACAGGTCAGCCCAGGAGGATATGGAGTTGTCCGGCAAGTGCATGAGCCAGGATCTGACGTTGGGTTTGAGCACCAGCGGGAAGTAGTTGGCAAGGATCTTGTCGTCTCGCCCCCCGGCAGCCTGCACCGCGATGGTGTAGATGCTAAGGAACTCTGACGGATGCGTCTTGCTGTAGTACTTCTCCAGTACATCTGGCTTGAAATTCTTCGTGCTGGGCCACTAGACTTGCCGCAGCTCACGAGTGAACGCAGGGCAGCCTACCGCGTACGGTAAGTCACCTGGTTCCCCTAGCGCACGCTTGTCAACAGAGGGCCCAGCGCGCTTGTCGGATTGACGTCGTGCTTCCCTTCGGCGCTCGATGCGAGTTCGAGCGTCTTCTTGCTGTCTATCATGAAGAACTTGGCGCTGATCGCGACGAGTTCGTGGATCCGACGATGCAGTGGAGTCGCTGTCGAGGTGGATCCGACGAGTCGGCGATCTTGGCCTTCGGGGTGGAGAGTGCACGGTGGTTGCACCCCCACAAGTTTCGTCGCCACCGGCTCGTGCCTGGCAGTCCTGCCGCGACAGCGATGTATTCGGCTGCCGTGGAGTGTCGCCGTTAGCGTAGCTGATGAGACTCTGAATGGTGGCCCTCCATTCGTCGATCTTGTCCGACGTTGGAGGGTAATCTAGGAGCAGTTGAGCTCGCGCTAAAGCTTCCGCTGGAGTGGTGGGCGGCAGTGGCGAACGGTGCGAGGAGCGGGATGTGCTCGGACTCCTAACTATGTTAGAAGGAGCAGTATCCCGTCTAAGCGACCGTGCCTCACTCGTGCCAGCATGTTGGCGTGCATGCTGGTCTTGAGCGTCCCGAGACCCACCAGCTTGATCTTGGTCCAACAAGCGTATGGTACTGCGAATACCATGACGCTGTCAGTCTTGCGCCTCCTGAGAGGGACGCGGTGGATGCGAAGACACCAATGTTTGTGCAGCCTTGTCCTTGGACCTGGCAGCACCGTGAGCTTCCTCGCCAATGTCTGTTCTTCCACCAGCGTCAACCCCACCACCTGTTTGTTCCGGTGGCAGTGAGATCGACGCGGACGGAGCAGCTGCCTCCGAAGCCTTCTTCTTCGGTGGCATGTCGATGAAGAAAACGAAGATCTAGCTCGTGTGAACGCCGGATCAGGTTCACACAATCTCGACGCCCCCTACCTGGCGTGCTAAAGATGTCGGGGAAACTGACCCACGAACACCTATGGGACCGGCGGACCGGGCCCCTTTTGGTTCGGCGGGGGGCGGAAGTCGCACGAAGAGCAGATCGAGGCGAAGCACACGAGCAATTTACCCAGCTTCGGAGCTCTCCGGAGAGATAATACTCCTACTGTTGCTTGTCTGATTGTATTGTGTTTTTTCTCTAGAGAGCTAAGTGTGTTCTGGCTTCAAAATGATCCGAATCCTTCCGAGCCAGTCCCACCGAACCCCCCCTACGTTGCGCATGGGCCTCCTTTTATATGCACAAGGGGTCACCGACAGGTGGCAATGCAGAGAAGGGTAAAAATGTAAAAAGGGAGGTGGTTGGTACAGCTACTTGTACAGTGCTCTCTACCTAACCCTGACGGTAGGGGACAAGGGCATTAAATGCCCGTCTGTGTCGCCCTAACAGTGTAGAAAAGGACCGTCAGGGGCGCCACCGTCCGCCACGATGGCGATCTTGTCAGCATCGCATGCCACCGCTTACCGCTGGCTGCACAGCCTTCCGCCATGCGCGCCTGGAAAGGCCCCCAGGGCGACACGTTGGTGGATGCGCTGGAGCGTGGGCACAGAGTGGCCGCTTGCCGCGGCAAGCGTCTTGCCGTGGTCGTGGTCTTGTCGCGCCCGGAAGCTTGTCGCTCGCCGAGCTTTGCCGGGACGCGTGGCGCGTCGCGACAAGCTCCTTGAGATGCCTCGGTTGGCCCTCCCGGCAAGCTCCTCTTGCCGGGGCCTTGTCTTCTTGACTTAAATACTTTTTTCTTGAATGGCTCCAAAGGAGCCACAGAGTATCTTGGCGGTCACCCGACAAGCCCTTGCCGCGGGGCGCTGCAACTGCCCGTGCACAAGTTCGGGGTACTTGGGTACCCCTACTCTAGTACACCGACAGGTATGGACAAGAAAGTACAGTCAACAAGTGACAAAGAAATGCAATTCTGATGTCTCTCTACATGTCGCGACATGCATTTGGAAACTCAAGTGGTACCTTTAGCTAACCAATTAAATGTGTCTGTTAACTAATACCAGTATCACATCACAATCATATTTGAACATCTAAGGTTTGGAATTTTGAGTGTTGTGTTGTTTAGCTTGAAGGGTGGAGTAATGCTAGTACGACAGAAAGCACCTACGCAGATCATAGTAGAGTAGATAAAAGGGGAAAACCCTAAGCATCAAGTGTAAAATCAGGAAAGTGGAACTAGTTGGACCAGTGGGTGGCGCACATGCTTTTAGAAACGAATATAGGAACATTAGGTGACCAATTAAACGTTCTCTGTTTTAGTAATATGAGCATCATATTAGATTCATATTTCAACACGTAAGCTTTGGAATTATGAGTGGCATGGTGTTTCGCTTGATGGGTTGAGGTCTCGAAGAGCAGTGCTAGCACGACACGAAGCAGTGAAGCACCTACAATGATGGTAGTGAATACAAAGGGGGGAACCATAAGCTTTACGAGTATAGTGACTGTGCCATGGCGGATCTAAAGGTGCAAATCAGACAAAGCTACTTCGCAACCTTTCAACTAGCCACTACGTTTTGGTACGGACAAGTGAAGTACAGTAAACAATTTATGATCTATTTTCCGGGTGATATCAATAACTTAAGCACATATGGAAGAGTACTGCCTCTCTTGCGACACCGTGTAGGCCCCTGCTGATTCATTGAGGGTGCTGCGGGTGCGATGGCTGTCGGCGGCGAGGAAGAAGACTTTAGACAGCAGATGGTCGGGTCAGGGGATAAATCCGGTTGCTGTGGACGAGGCGGTTGTAGGAGCGGCAACGAAAAGGTGGACGACGACACCAATGAAGCGAGACGACATGATGAAAGGATCCTGGTCTGGTGTCGTGGATGAGAGACATCCATTTCTTGCAGTGGACGACGGGGTAGGGGTAGCAGCTCCAGCAAGGTGGAGGATGGGGTGGCGAACGGAGGAGGCTGGCCGCAGTGGGGAGGTCGTCGTGGCACCGATGGTGTATGAATGGGGAAATGTAGGGGGAGGGGGGATCTCAAACTTTGGGATGCGCTTGTCTGAAATGTGGGAAAGTTACGAACTTATCGCCCATTTAAAATTTCGGACTTCACGTCGGTTGGGGATAGGACAGTAATCTCGCATCTCCCAAATATTTGCCAGTAACAATTTCGGGCGAGGAGAGGTGTTTTTCTTCCCACAGTTGGCGCCCACGGTGTATGAACGGGGCTGACAGGTAGGGCGGTTGTGTCATGTCTAAGGGAAGTTACACATCTGCCCCTATTTAAAATATTAGCCTACATCGATTTCGGACGAGGAGAGTTTGTTTTGCCGCCCACCATGGATGAATGGGGAAATGGAGGGAGAGACACATGTCTTTCGGATGAGCTTGAATCAAATGTGTTTTGCCATCCAGGTTTGGCGCCCATCGTGTATTAATGGGCTCACAGGCCGTCATGTCACGTCTGATTGAAGTTACTAGTCTGCCCCTATCGACAACAGTGTAAATCCGGTCGATAAGGATGTCAAGTGTCAGGGGTAGATAGTAATTTCCATCTCGCAAACACTTGCTTTGGGCAGCCCACAAATGATAGTGGGTGTTTAGCCGCTTCATTCAAAACTTGGGAGAATTAGCATTCATGTTTGCCCTGGGCCCTGGCAACTAAATCCAAATTGAACTTTGATTCGATTATGAATATCCACAAATAATTCTATGTTTTGTTATTTATTTCTTCAAAACCACAACAAAGATTTATTCCACCTTTATATATGATTATGATTTAGAAATGCCATGATCTTCGAATTCAGTAGGTTGGATACACTTTGAGTCAAACAATTATTTCATCCAATACAATATGCTCACCCGAAAAATAGTTCACCTTATGCCAATCATACAAGTACCAAGGATTACCTCGCCTAAAAACATAGGGGGTCTTACAACATAATCCATTCAGAGACATGACACAACATGCAAGTACAATTATCTAATGACAATTTCAACTGGTATCTAAAGAAGAACTGGGATTACCCTGGGCTTCAGATAGCAGAAGTAGCAGGACCTCCTCCGTCTTCAAATGCAACATTCCTACTTCCTCCAATTCTTGGGCTGCTTTCATTATGCATGCAACTAATTGCATGATTTCGAGCTTCAAGATCGAGATTACCTCATTAATGGCAGCCGCACAATCTCTTTCTGCCTCTAGTAGAGCCTCAAGAACTATAATATATGTGCTCAGACTGCTCCCCGACGGTGTTGCCTCTGAACTGCTACCATCTGGTAACATGGACGGCGCACTGCTTCCACAAATAGATTCTGGGGTTGTACCTTGTGTCCTAGTGTGAACGGCATCCTGAAAGGTTTCCGCTGGACATAAGTAAGAGATGGTTATCGCATGATCCAGGCAGTAAGCTTACATGGTAAATGACATACGAATTATTGTCGAGCATGGCAAGCAATATTTAAATGGTTCAAAGCAGCATCAACCGAAAAGAGATTAAAATACTAAGATGAAACTAGGGATGTAAGTGGCAAATAAACGACATCCGCCAGTCCCATCTAGTTAGTTTTTGCTAGCTCCTAGTTCATTTCCCTCAAGAAACAAAAACGCTTTTGAACTATCATACCACTATTGGACTTTAATCGGGATTAAACGGGACCCAGTTGACATCCATAGTTGAAAGGGAGTGTAACACCGCTATATTTAAGTTGCCAAGGCATCTAAGTAGTTGAAATAATCTGGGAAAGCACTTAACAGTGTGGCCTCATATAAACTATGAAGGCAGTGTTGTGATGAAGTTCAGAGGAAAAGTTAAGGACTCAAATGAACTAGGCATGCATTTCTTTACGGTAGTACAATAGGCACTGCTGACATATTGGCCAACTCAGGTATAGCGTAACAAGTAACAAACAAGCATTTGAATCAAGCAATACAACAAAGCAGACAACTGAACTATTTGTAATTCTGTAGGATTATAGGTTGTGGGAACAAGCCAAGAAAGCAGCCCACATGCATTACATTTCACATGTACTAAAACACACTTGCTTACCATATGTTGCTGTGAAGCCTCGCTGTTGTTGCAATGTTCTTTGAAGATATCGTCAGCATCCCATGGTTGCAAATCTAGTTGTTATAGTATGTTCTGCACCCTCTATTTAGGTAAAATTAATTTTAGTCGCATGCACTGGTTCGAATTGATCATCAATGGTTCATCTAAACTAATGAAGGAAGGGTGTGTGCATACACAACAATATATCTTCTTCCCTCTATTTTTATGCTTGTTCGGGGTGCCAACCCCAAAAGAACAAATATTTTGCTTGATGGGGTTGGCAGCTCCATAACTAATAGAAGCATCAAATTAGTCATGCAACTTGGGAAGATCAAGAACACACAAAAAAGTAATGAACAGAGGCTCGGTGCAGTGATGTAATAGCTAGCATCAGAAAATGTAGGGTAAAATGAACAAAAAGCAGCGGAACCACATGCTAGTTTGCTGATGTGTAATTAAGCATAGAGAACATGAAGCAGTCTGATTGAACCAACATGTGGCATCAGAACAACACCATTATCATAAATATAGCATGCAAGAAGTAAAATAATAGGCAGGGATATCTAGGAAGTACAGTAATACTTAGGACAAAACTAAAGCATATTAACTATATGTGCACTGGTATGTAATTTAGCACATGTAACATGTTCACTGCCAGAAGTATGGCCCTACAGGGGCAAGCAGAATAATGCGTCTCAAGAAAAATTGAATGATGTCCTGAAGAAATTCAAAGGTGCGGTGCTTATGCTAAGAAAGTGAACATAGGCACCGTCTGTTGGATAATAGTACCTGATTCTCGGCGGCGTATGGGTATCGTTGTCATACTTGATAGCTAAGCATCGTCGATGGTGCTCGTTTTGCGGTTGAGTTTGGGCCGGCTGTCACCATCGCTCAAGCGGCTCCGGTGCTTCAGTTGTGACGCCTGTCGACATGCAAGAAAGCTCATCTGTGGTAAGTGAACAATTGCACGATCAAGAAGAGAAAAACCTAAGGAGTACAAATCGAAATAACCTGATGAAGCTGCGGTGTCAGTAAAGCAAGGCCGTTGGAGTTGAATACGACGTCCGTGGAGCGGGTCTGGTGCAGTGGACGAAGGCTTCGGCGGGCGCGATGTACATTGCTTTCGGTGAGGCGGATCTGTTACGGCGGACAAGGGCTTGTATGAAGGGCCAGCGATGGGGCAGACGAGGGAGTTAGTGAAGGGCCTACACTATGGTGGACCATGATGGCGGTCAAGGAGATCTGGAGCGGTGGACAAGCCAGTCGCTGAAGGGGCTCCGGTGAAGTGGTGAGTTGGCAGTTGGGGGTTCCAAGGTGCGGAAGGTAGATCCGGCGGGGTGTGAGGTCCACCGCTGCGGCGGAGGACTAGATTCAGCGGCTTGCCAGGGTTGGGGGGACCGGGGAGGGGCACTGGGGAAGAATGTTGGGGGCAAAAAGGGGGAAACAATGGAGTTACCAAAGCAGCCCTTTTCCGTTCATGTGGCAGGGGTAAAATAGGAATATCGCAGGGCTAAACTTTCGGACGCGAGATATTTCGATGTGAGCGGGAAGTTTCAAAGCTTTTGGCGCCTGAAATTATAAGTGTTCTGCTCTTGTACGGCCGACTATGATATCATGGTCGAGAATTTATTTGTTTTGCACGCAAAAAAGTGCATGTTTTGAAAATCAGTGTCTCCAACTCGAAACTTAGATTGTCCATTCAATTCAAATATGGATCATTGAGCTAGTACAAGCAAATATCATCATACAGTCCAATTCAAATGAAATTCCAAATGTCTTTATCCTAAATATGATGAAAAAAGCAAAAATGTGTATGTGTATGAATAAAGTGGATGATTATAAAGTTTGAACATGCCCGTATGTGTAGGTCTCTAGGTTTGATATATGAATTTGTAATCACGAAATCCCGACTTAAAAATGTACCTCCGTTTAAATGAATTACAGAAGCTAATGATGGAGTCGAATTCCAAAATTCCAATCTTAGGTTTGTAATTCTGGTACATCAAGGTATATTACGCATGTTCAAAAGTATCGTTATCTCATAGTCCAAACTGTGAAACAAATTGATCAACCATGAGTGCACACACTATTGACCATATATATCTCAATTACACAAGTTGTTCTCTCCCATAGACACGAACACACAAGCACATTAACACCCCCCTCTCTTCTAAAGTTCGGACCCCAATATAGGTCTCTATCTTGTCTCTCAAGCATGCACACATCTCTTCCCCCACTCTCTAGGTCTCCCGGCATCTCTCTTTGCCAAGCACACGCACTATGTAGAGTGTATCTTTCCCATACACACAAAACGTCGCCCCCAAACGTCTATCTACCTAGTTATGTGGTTCTCGCACACTCACCTTACACACCACCCCCACTGCAAACAAGCACACTTTGTCTCCTTGTGCACCACTCTCCTCTTTCTATCTCTCCCACATGCGGACATGCCCCAGCTCCTTCCCTGTATACATATATGTCGTGACTCTTTCCATAGCTCCCTAATGTATCATCGTTCTCAATCTCGCATGTTGTTCTCTACACCGTCTATTCTAGACTCATGAAGTCCCTATCACACACACGATGAATCGCTTCCCTTGCGTCTCATACATAGGCCAATTTTGAACAACATCAACATTGTCTCCCTATCTATACACCATTTATGGACACAAACGACCCC